>NC_041218.1:11305393-11370946 GCF_002837175.3 Physeter macrocephalus
CCGCAACGGGACAGGCCACAACAGTGAGAGGCCCGCGTACCGCAAAAATTAAAACAAAACAAAAAAACCAAGATCCACCTATATGCTGTCTACAAGAAACCCACTCTAAATATAAGGTTGTTTGTGCTCATCTCTGAAGACTGCACCAGCCCTAACAAGCTACAGCTCTGAAAAGTCATTCTTTTCCTCTGAAAAGTCATGGCCTCTGGTGAATATGGACTTTACCAAAGAGGCATGCCAAGTTTCACTGTGTTCTTTACAGCAAGCACCAAAATGCCACATTTTATCCCTGGCTTCTGGCTTCCTCAGTTCTCAAAACGGTCAACACTTTCAGGAAGCATTCCAACTTACAGCCTTATCAAATCCTGTTAGACATCAGGTTATGAATTACCAGAAACTGTAATTTGTGCCATGAATCTGATAATCCTTTTCTTCCCCCTTCCAACTAAAAAATCCATATTTTTATTCATTCATTCATCAGCCAAATAGTTAACATGTATAAAGGCAGCCACTTTGCCAGATCTGTATACACAGGTATATATTGGTGAAACAAACCACTGTAGTTTCAGTACCCATGGAGCTTAAAATAGAGTAGAGGAGACAGTCTGGAAATGAAAATATAAGTACATGTTGTGTTAAGAGTAGTAATAAAAACAAAGAGAAAATATTAGGAGGCGGGTGTTAAGTCGAAAATGTGGCCAGAGGACTCCTCCTTGAGAAATAACACTTAAACCAAGAGCTGGGTAGGAGCTAGCCATAAAAACCACCAAGAGAGAGGTTCCGGGCACAGCAGTAGCATATGTAAAGACCCTGAGGCAGAAGAACGGAATATGTTTAAGATGCTTGAAGGACAAGAACAGTCACCTGAGATGACGCAGAAATGGTAAACTGGAACCAGATCATGCAGGGCTACGGTAAGAGGTTTTCATTTTCCTCTAAGTACAATGGACAGTCATTAAAGCATATAAATAGCAGAGTGATACACATGACAATTTCCATTTTAAGACTCTCTCCCTAGCCAGCCTGTGGAGAATGAATTATAATGGGACAGGAGTGGAAACAGGGAGATAAGTTTAGGAAGCCGTCACTAAAGAACAGGCAGGAGAGGAGAGGGGCTTGGGCCAGAGTGGTGATGACCGAGAGAAGTTAAAGGATTTGAGATGTATTTCGGAGGTTGAACTGGCTGGAATATTCTGGCACCTTATATGTAAGCTGTGAGGGAGAGTGCAGAATCAAGGATGATTCCAACTGGGTGGCTGAAACAGAAAGAGGGAGGCCTGGGGGTGTTACAAGTTTTGGGGTGGGAATCAGAAGTTCAGTTTGAGAATGAGGTTAAGTTTTAAAAACTTTGAAAGCCATCAGTGCTTGTCCTTGCTCATGAGCCCAAACCAACTGGGCCCTGGAGCAGCACCTCTGAGAGTTCAGATCAGAAATTATATCTCCCAACTAAAGAAGATGGATCTAATATTGCCTGGTGCATCTCTAATTCCAAATATGGCTTTCCCCACCTCTGTTGCTGTTTCCTCCCTCTCCTTGGGACTGCTCTGAATGACAGCCTGACTGAATTCAGGTGGCCCAGGCAAGGCCCACACTTCCTTGGGTCAATTTAATAACACACACAGCACCCCAGTTATAAGACAGAGACAATCAAAAGCCTTTTGCAAGCTGAAGACTGGGTCTAGCAGCCCCTACGGTTGCTCCTTTGTCTTTCCAGCAAGCTGCATGACAGGTTTTGCCAGCCTAATTATTTCTCGGTTAATCAATCTAGTCTTCTATCATTTCATCTCTCTGCCCCATTTAAATGCATGCCTGATATTTCACCATCCCCTCCTGCGTGCGAAGGAAGTCGCTGCTAGCTTCTAACCTGCACTACTGATCTTGCCCTTGATTGACATCAGGACAAAGGAGACATTTCAAGACACGGGCAGCTCATCTTCAATTCCAAAGAGCTGGAACTGTCACTCTAATGTGGGTGGACTTTGAAGTTGGATGCCCCAAAGCACAGAGGAGCCTGCTGACCACGACACAGCCCCGCCTTTCACACTGTTCACTGGACCTGGAGGGGATGGTACCTGGGTCACAGGGTACCAGATGCACAGGCTCAAAGGCTTCAAAGCCCACGAGGACAGGAGTCCATGTCCTAAAAGCACCAATAGAACGGTGAGGTCCACACTCTGGCCAGAAGGCAGAGCTCTCTTCCTGCACGATGAGGGCTCCTGGCAGAGCACTTTCTCCTGGGAGCCACGACCCTACACCAGCAAAGTCAGTCAAGCCACTGGCAGAGGTGTAGCCCCAGGCCAGCAAAGGAGGAAAAACACCTTGTTCTGGGGATCTTCTAACTCTCACTAGACCTGCCCGGTTGGCCAGTCAAGCTTAGGACCTCAGAATTTCAGGCCCCCCCTTGATGAAGCACTTTAATTGTACACTTGCCAGCCTGGCTGCCTATTTCTGTACAATGAACAACTTTGTGGCTCCTCATGGGTTTGGGACTATCAAAAACCATAGGTCAGATCAATCACCAACTGGAAGAGATTTTTTTTTTTAAGTCTGTAAGAGGAAAAAAAAAGAATTAGAAGCTTTATTTCCAATTTGCTTTTTAATTAAAAAAAATGTAGACCTTCAAATTAAAAGTTTTTGCCAACAGGTGGAGAATAGTTAAATTACAGTATGGTCACGCAATAAGTTCCTAAGATGGAAAATAAAATAAAGGATTCTGCTTTTCACAGTACGTTTTGCAGGGAGGAATGCTCAAAATTATATATGGAGTATAATTACAATCATGTAGAACATATACGAAACACAGTAATAGCAGAAATACTGTAAGGAAGGGTACCAAACTGTCTACAACTGATACTGTTTGATGGAAAACTGTACTGTTTTCTAATCATTCTGTATTTACCAATATTTTCCTGATAAATTTGCATTCCTATTAAGAGAGACAGAGTTATTTTATTTTTAAAACAAATTAGACGTAAATTCTTCTGCTTGCCTGTCTACAGCCCGCTTAAAGAAATAGATATAATTTAAATCTAAATGTCTTAAAATCACGGTCAAAACAAAAGGTTAAGAGTGCTACGCTACATGAAATCTTATTTCTGTCAATTACACTTAACTGAATCCAGGAAAACTAAACTGTGGTCAAAACACTGGGATTAATATATATATATATATATATATATAATATATTATATCATATACATATTATATATGATATAATATATATAATTGTATATATATAATTATATATAAACATATATAATATGTATATATATGTATATAATATGTATATATAATTATATTATATATTATATAATATATATAATTATATATATAATATATATACATGTCTATATATATATGTACGTGTATGTATGTACAAATTTATATGTTTTTTACTTTTAATTTTGAGATAATTGTAGTTTCACGTGAAGTGTTAAGAAATCATACAGAGAGATCTCATATATACTTCCCCCAGTGGAAACATCTTGTATCACACCAGGAAACTGATATTGGCACAATCCACAGACCTTATTCAGATTTCACCAGTTTTACACACACTCATTTGTGTGTGTATACGTATATACCCTTGACCCTTGAACAACGCAGAGGTCAGGGGCACCAGCCCTCTGCACAGTCGAAAATCCATGCATAACTTACAGTTGGCCTCTGTATCTGTGGCTCTTCCCTATCTGAGGTTTCACCTCTGCGGATTCAACCAACTACGGATCATGTGGTTCTATGGTATTTACTATTTTAAAAAATCCGCACACATGTGGACCTGTGCAGTTCAAACCCGTGTTGTTCAAGGGTCAACTCTGTTTAGTCCTATGCAATTTTATCTTACGTGTAGACTCACGCGATCACCCCCACGGTCAAGGCTCAGAACGGCTCCATCACTGTTGCTCCCTTGTACAGCCATAGCCATAGCCACCTACCTCCGCACGCTGCCCTCTAACTCCTGGCAATGGTGATCAACTTCTGGTCAACGAACAATTGTTGATCCCCAAGTGCAAACCACCATGCCAAGCCCTGGAGGATCTTTTTTTTTTTTTTTTTTTTTTTTTACCTTTTAAAACTACTTTGTTGAGTTATGACTGACATTTGAAACACCATACGTATGGAATGTATACAACTCTATGAGTTTGGGGATAAATATATGACCATGAAACCATCACTATCATCAAGGCCATTAACATTTCCATCACCTCCCAAAGTTCCCTCGCACCCCTTTATCATTATTATTGTGTGTGGGATAAGAACACTTAATATAAGATCTACCCTGTAGCCAATTTTATATATACAATACATACTGTTAGCTCCAGGCACCATGCTGTACATTAGATCTCCAGAACTTATCCTGTATAACTGAAACTTTGTAGCTTTTGTTTTTTTTTTTCACGCGCACACACACACACACACACACACACACACACACACCGTATTTTATTCTTACAAGAGATAAATAGACTGATACCAAGCATTGTAAATGGATGACCACAACAAAAGCAACAATGATTGCAATTACCAAACACGAAACACACTCGTACTATGTCATAATATTGACATTCAGTTCCCTGGAGGATCTTGACCCAAATATAAATGACATAAACAGGAAAGCCTAGTGGTTAGGAGTATGGCCGGGAACCAGACCAACCGGGTTCAGATCTTGGGTGTGCCACCTACCAGCTGTGTGATCTTTGGCAAAGCACTTAAGCTCTCTGTGTCACAGCTTCTTCTTTGATAAAATGGGGCTAACAATAGAACCTTATAGGGTTGTCATGAGAATTCAATGAGTTGATATTTGTAGAGCAAGTAGAAAGTGCCTGGCGTGAACAGATGTATGTTATCACGTGTAAGAGCTCACCATCCGGCGGAGAACATACAGAGCTCTCATCAGGTCAGCCTGTGTTAGGTGATGTAATATCAAGGTAAACACGGCACAGTGGGAGGATACAGGAAGGAGCAGTTCCTCCTGGCAGTGGAAAGCTAAGATAGGTCTCACAGGAAAGAGGTTATTTGGGTTGGGCTTTCAAGTATGAGTAAGACTTTAGCAGAAATAAAGGGAAGGGACGATGTCCCAGGCCTATAAAACGATGTGCTCTGTGGTCCCGAGGCATGAGAAGGCGGGGGCCATTCTGAGAGAGGACCACAAGATTAGAACGAGAGGAGACTAGACGAGGGTGTGTGAGTGGGGTGAGAGGAGGAGGAAAAACAGCAGCCACAGGTGAAGAATGAGGGAAGGCCGGGGCTGGGTTTGGAGGGGGTCTTGAATGCCAGGCTATAGTTAGCATTACAGCTTTGCAATCCTGGAGAAGACCAGACAGAGCAGAAAGAAGACAGTCTGTCTCCAAAACATAGGTACATCAGGAGGGGATTAGACTGGAAGGGAAAGTACTTTGTAAATTACAAAACACAAGCGATAGTGATTTATTAGGAGGACGGCCTGATTAAAAACCAGCAGCGGCAACCACGTTGCTTAGACACGGTCACTCTTCTTGTTAGACGCATAGAATCTTGGGAGTCTGGGGTACGGGGATTAGAAGTGATCAGGCTCACTCATGCCGGAACCTGTTTTCTCCCCGCCAGGGCAGTTTCTGCTCTAGCCAGGTGTTCTCAATGCCAGTCAGCTCCAACCAGCCTTCCCCGGGGTTTCCAAAGGAAGCAGCTCTGCAGAGACTTTGGCAACTGCCAGTGTCTCCCCCGTCACTGGCACCCTCAGCTCTGTCACGGTGAGCCCATGGCGTTTATCTGATCAAGCCTTCTTAGACCAAATTCACTTGCAGCCATTAAATCAAATTTTCAGGTAAAGAAAGAAAACTATATCATTTGTAAAAAAAAAAAAAAAAAAAACACACAAAACAACAAGGCAAGAATATCAAGACTGAGGAAGGGAGGAAAGAAAGAGAGAGAGAAAGAAAGAGAAAGAAAGCTTTGATTTCCCTAATGTCATAGCCCACCCCCAACAAATTCAATTATTTATGTGTTTAGAAAATGCCAACATCTTCAGTTCCTTAAGTCTCAGAGCAAACCCTTTTATACAGTTAGACTCCGTATCTTTCAAAGTTTTATGTGAGGGTGGTGTCCAGTCTATGGGTGATTTGAGTCTTTGCTTTTCTGACCTTCACCCAGGCAGAGGGCAAAGAGACGGCGAGAGGAAATACAACGTAAGTGATGGCAGGGAAAGATGATTTATTCTTAATTTAATGAGATAGGATAACCTATTAAGAAATTAATTGTGACCCGCTTTCACTGCAGCAGACACCTCAGTAAAGGACAACAGATCATCTCCTTCCCCCACCATCCACTTTCCCTATTTCCATCCCCGGGGATGGTTTTAGTTGACTTTGTTTCTGCAGATCTACGAGTGTCTCAAACTCTAACGTGAATAAAAATCACCTGAGGGGCTTGTTACAGTTTCGGGATGCCTCTCTGGGCCTACCAATTAAAATTTCTGGGGATGGGGCCTGGTAGCCACATTTTGAACAAATTCCCTAGGAAATTCTGATCCAGGGGGTCAACACTCCTTGAAAAACACTAGGTCAAAAGAGACATTAAAACTGGAATACGTGGGTGTGGGAAGCAGGCGAGCTGAGGCTTCAGAGGAAAGGACCAGACCTCAGAAGGCTCCTCTCCTGGTTAGGGAGCTTGGTTTTTATCACACAGGCAGGCAAGCGCCACTTCAGGGTTTAAGCAGGGCTGTGACATGGTAAGAATGCCTCTCCCTTAAACTTCAGCTCAAAGCTCATGTGTCACCCTCTCCAAGAAGCCCTTTCCTGCCCCACCCCCAATCCGAGTCCAGCAGAGCTTCCTGCTCCTCTGTGCAGCCTTCTAACTCACCACCGACCTCCTTGTATGGACACTGTCCATTTACTTGTGTCACTGCTCTAATCCCCTCTCTGCCAGTAAGTTGCTGCAGGCAGGAAGTGACTTGCACACAGTGCCTGGCACACGGTAGGTGTCCTATAAATGTTTAATCAAGCAGACTATTGCATTCCATTTACCACCATGTCCCCACCAAATGATGTTTCACAAAGAAAGCGACTTCACTGCCCCCCCATTCCTTGCTCACATGGCCTAGAATGCTTCCTTTCTAGCTGAAACTGGGCCCTATTTTTATTTTATTTAAATTTTTTTTTAGGGGGGCGGTGGTACGCGGGCCTCTCACTGCTGTGGCCTCTCCCGCTGCGGAGCACAGGCTCCGGACGCGCAGGCTCAGCGGCCGTGGCTCACGGGCCCAGCCGCTCCGCGGCACGTGGGATCCTCCCATACCGGGGCGCGAACCCGGTTCCCCTGCATCGGCAGGCGGACGCGCAACCACTGCGCCACCAGGGAAGCCCTGGGCCCTATTTTTAAACCCCTCATTTATTAAAGGATATTAGTCTTACAGGAGTCAGAATGAAACACCAGATGCCTGGAATTTTGGTCATGTTGTCAGGGAGTTAACTCGTTCATAATTTTTATATTTCAGAAAGAACTCGTAATTCTCCAAAGTTCACGTGTGTAGGCCAAACCCCCGAAGGGAATTTAAGGCACACGAAAACGTACCAACAGGTGATTATAGCACGAAAGCACGTGGTGTCCAGAGTCTTTAAAATCCTAAAAGCAAAACACCTGATTTCTATTCTGGACCACCATCCCCACCCCCACCCCCACCCCCAAACCTCCAGCACCAAGCACCTGTTTCAATCTGGCCAGCACCTCCCACTCAAGGGCAGATGGAAGGAAGAGGCCATGAGGATTTTAAATCCTGAAATTATGTTATAAAGCAGACAAGAAACATTCCAGGAACTGGGAGTCGTAAAGATCACACCTGTGAGATCTCCCTTATGAGACGCTCCTTCATTCTCAGCCAGAAAAACCGATATCAAGTGGGTGGAAACATGAGACAAAACTGACGAGCTAGTACTTTCTCCCGGCTTACCTGCGGCCTCCCATCGCGTGCAACTGTGTCCCATTCAAGAGGTGTCCACTTCACCCTGCAGCCTGGGTTCTTCCAGCTCGCTTTCATTCTCGAAGACAGCTCCGTGCTCTACGGACCTTCCAATCAGCATGGGGTCCTGGGGGCTCATTAACCCTGAGGCTTGGGGAAACCTCAATGATGCAGCTGGGAGATGGGCAACCCTTGTTAAGGGTTTGGGGCTCCCTTGATATGTGGCTCCCCAAGTCGCCTTCCACAGTTCGCAAGGAAGGACTCTGTCTCCAAGGCCAAAGGCGCCACCAAGCCCGTTGCCAAGTCCGGCCCAGGGAGCTGGCCCCCCTCCCCCAGCCGAACGCCCTGGCCCTCTAGGGCGAGCCTCCTGACCATGACCCCGTAGGCGGGCTCTCGCCCACGCCCCGCCGTGCAGCCCCCACCCACCGGGGAGGGGCCGCAGCGGAGCCCGCACCTGCCCCGGCTCCGGCCTAGGCGGGGGCGGGAAGCGGCGTGGCCCCGGGCCTCGGCAGCCCGCAGCTGCCGCACGCACCGCCCTCCCGAGTAGGCCTCGCCGGCGGCGGGGTGGGGACGCGGGCCTCCCCGGCTCGCAGCTCCGCACACCTGCCCGCGCGCGAGGCTTCATTAGGCGGCGCGCAAAAGCAGCCCGGCGGCCGCGTGCTGGAGTCCAGGCCATGGAGCTCAGCCCAGAGCGCAGCCCGGAGCCGCGGGGTGAGTGCGCGGGGGGCCTGAGGGGCTGGGGCCCAGCGGCAGGCCGAGGGTAGGGGTTGGAGGGGAGTTGAGAGGGGCTGGAGGGGGCAGGGGGCCAGGGAGCCCACCACGCCGCGCCCCCCATCCTTGGCGTTCGGATCTCCAAGGATGAAGAGAAGAAAAGCAGGGCCGTGATTCTTCTGCTCTAGGTTCCCACACCCATCACCTTTCTTACCGGGGCCTATCACCCGGATACGTCGCATTTACTGAGCACCTACTGTGTACCAGGTTTGCTAGGCTACAAGCGCTCCTAAAATGCTGTAAAACCGGTCTGTCCCTCCTTCCCCATTTCACCATCCAGCCTCGGTACTTCGTGCCGCCATAAAGGCCTGCAGACCCCCTTCACCAGCTTGTACCCTAGGAAACAATCTGACAAAGCAAGCGCCTTAGCCCGTGACCTACATCTTTCTTACACATTGTTAGAAAGTCGTTCCTTAAGACAGCCTGTCTCATGCGACTTTCATTAAAAAACAAAAACAAAAAAACCCCCTCGCTCTTAGTAGTGAGCGTCCACTTAAAAATGTTCCAGTTTAGTTGGAAATGATAAAGCAGCTCCTTGAGCTGAGACGGTTTGGGATCTGGAGGTTGTGAATAAGTTGGGAGGGGAATGGGGGCAGGGTTGGTGACCCCAGGAAGGACTCTGTCTAGTGATCAAGAGTACTGCGGGGCTTCCCTGGTGGCGCAGTGGTTGAGAGTCCGCCTGCCGATGCAGGGGACACGGGTTCGTGCCCCGTTCCGGGAGGATCCCACGTGCCGCGGAGGTGGTTGCGCGTCCGCCTGCCGATGCAGGGGACCCGGGTTCGTGCCCCGTTCCGGGAGGATCCCACGTGCCGCGGAGCGGCTGGGCCCGTGAGCCATGGCCGCTGAGCCTGCGCGTCCGGAGCCTGTGCTCCACAACGGGAGAGGCCACAACAGTGAGAAGGCGGCGTACCACAAAAAAAAAAAAAAAAAAAAAAAAGAGTACTGCGCTGTGTGAGCTTGGGCAAGTCACTCAGCTTTGTCATCCACATTTCTTCATATTAGAATGAGCTATAAATATGCCTTCCTCACAAGGATTGAATGCATGCTGGACTGATCTCTGAAAGGTGCCTAGCACAATGCCTGGGACATGGTAAACTCCTGATGAATCAGTCATAGCTCCGAGAAGGACAGAGAAGCTTGGAGGATGAGTGACCGGAGCTTCCAGTGCCAGCCGGGTCACTCTTCCTTACCTGTAAAAGGAGGGCGCTCACCTGGGCCCTAGGCCCCCGAGTGAGGTTCTGCTTTGCAGGGAGGGGATGGGGGTGTGTATGAGGGAGAGGAGGGTGGCCGAGGACAGAGTGAGTTCTGTGGGAGGTCAGGGTGGACATGCCTGTTAGCTCCTTTGATGTCCTTGCCTGGAGACCCCTCAGTCCCACCGTGTCCCTGCTCTGAGCACTGATGCCTGTGTCTGCCGCAGGGACGAGATCCAGTCTGAGAAACAGCACTGTCTCCATCGATTTTTCTCTCTCTCTTCCCAGTCCTCTCCAACATTTGTCCCCTAGAAACCCCTGAATAGATGCCTGTCCCTCAGACTCACATTCCAGGTCTCGGGGAGAAAACAGGGAACTCACAGAGAGTAAGTTCCCCCCAAAGTAGGATTGCACCCCTACTGTCTAGGTACACGAGCTCAGGCCCCTCGTGGCTGCATCTCTTTGCTTTTGCTTTTCCAAGCTGTGGGATAATCTAATTTGATTCTCACAGTAGCCGAGTTAGGAAGGTACGCCTGCAATGATTACCCCATTTGATAAGTGGACAAATTAAAGCTTCACATCAAACAGAACACCAGTTGCAGACCAGGAAGCAGCACGCCCTCCTGGTCCAGGCTCTTCCTCCTCCCGAGCTAAGGTCAGGGTGTGCTGGCTCTCCACAGGTCAGGAGGGCGGAGACAAGCCCCCGGCTGCCAGACTGGAGGAGGAGGAGGAACCCCTGCAGAGTTCAGCCCCCCACACTCAGGAAGCCCCAAGTGAGGACGTGCCCTTCTCCTGCGCTGCTCCCGGGGAGAAGGAGCCATCAGAGGCCCCTGGAGAAGTAGCTGGGGCTGGTGCTGGGAGAGCCTGCCAGCGCCAGGGCTCGGGGGCTCTCCGCAAAGATAGAACCCTGGGCCCGCCTAGATCCCAGCCTCAGGGGGAAGGGCATCCTCTCCCGGTGAGAGAGGGGAAGCTGGGGAAGAGGCCCTACTCTCCAGCCGCCGGTAAGCAGAAAAAGCCTAACGCTGTGGGTCTGGACTCCACGGCATCTCCCAGTGTCGCTAACCCAGCCCGGGCCACGTACAACCCAGTGCCTTGTGGGTCAGGCCGGGGCTCCTGCCATCTGGCCAACCTCCTCAGCACGTTGGCCCAGAACAGCCAAAACACAGACCAGAAGAAGTCCCCGGAAGTGACCTGCCAAGGCCGGAAAAAGACGCGGACTCTGTACCGCTCGGGTAAGTCCCTGAAGGCGAGTGGAAACCTAGGGGACCTGGCATCATCTCCGGGAAAGCTGGGCTCAACAGAGAATGCAGCAGCCCCAGGAGAGAGGAGTGGGGTTTGTTTGTACATCACCTTGGCTGGGTCCTCTCTTGACCTGTGCAGGCCATGACCTCTGACCTCAGAGGGAAAGGTTGGGTTTTCTCATCAGAATACGAAATTGGGCCCAGGGTAGAAGGGGCAGGAAAGTAAACACCACGCAGCTCCCTGCCACAAAGCCTGAGGGAGAGGAGGCCCCAGCCCAATGGGGAACTTAGTCGCAGGGCTCTGGGGAGGCCCTCGGGTTGGGGACAGCGGTCCCATCTGGAGGGCATCTGTTTTTCTCCTCTGCTCTCGCATCACTGGTGTTCATCCTCAAGCCAGTGTTTTCTTCTTCCAGACCAGCTGGAGGAGCTAGAAAGGCTCTTCCAAGAAGACCACTATCCGGACAGCGATAAGCGCCGGGAAATTGCCCAGACGGTGGGAGTCACCCCCCAGCGCATCATGGTAAAGGGCACTGGGCCTCGGCCTCGGGGTGCAGGAGAACCCGCGCACCGTCACTCTGGGAGAGCCAAACAAGTACTCAGCACCTCCCGGACAGGGGCTGGGGTGAGGCCTCGGATGGGGCTGTGTTCTTGCCTGTTTCCACACGGCCGCAGCCTTAGAATGTGAGAAGAGGAAAGTGCCTCAGAGGCCATCTCGATGAACCTTTCCCTGCCAGTCTGAGTGGTGCAGTGACCTCCTACACTCACGGAGACATCATGGGACAGCAGGACTGAGCCTCAGGCTCTACCCTGTTTCTCAGGCTCTTCGGGTGTCTCTCCCCTACAGGTGTGGTTCCAGAATCGCCGGGCAAAGTGGCGAAAAGTGGAGAAAATGACTGGGAAGGAGAGCAAGGACGCCACTGCTGGCCCTGCCCTCAGCCCCACCAGCAACCAGTGCAGGTAAGACTTTCTCCTGTTCCTGGCCCATCCCCGGGGGCAGGAACTGGGGGCTAAGCTGGGATCCTGGGCTCTAGGGGGAGAAGGGACTGGAAGGCTGGGCATACAGGGAGTTGTTGGCTATTAGTTAGAGGGATTTTGACTGCCTGGGGCTGGGAAGTTGCCCAGTGCCTTGCAGGAGGCACAGTTTGGAAATCTGGGTCCCTTTCCCTACACTGAAGCCCCAGTCTGAATCCAGGGACTGCCCGAGCTACAGCCTTCACTCGTCCCCCTCCAGCTCTGCAGCCGGACCGCCACCCGCTGCGCCCGCGGACCGGGAGCCTGGGACCTTCGCTCAGGAGCCCCCGCGGGATCCCCTTCCAGGTGAGCTGACCACCTAACGAGGGTTGTCTGGGGAATACAGCGGCGCGGAAGACGGCGGAGTCAAAGGGCTGTTTCTTGAAAGACCTGGGAGTGGCCGGAGCTCCCCACGGTTTCGTTCAGGGGGACCCGGGCTTTGTGCACTTGGACCACGCCCAGCGCTGCCAAGGCTGCCCCCCACTTTCGTACTCTTAACAACCCCCCTTTGACCTCTGTTCCTAGAGTCCCCCATGCTGCTGACCTCTGACCAGACTCTGGCCCCGACCCAACAGAGCGAGGGTGCCCAGAGGGTGGAAGTGACCCCACCACTCTTCAGCCCCCCACCTGTCCGAAGAGCCAACCTTCCTATCCCCCTCGGCCCCGTGCACACCTCCCAGCTGATGTCTTTGCTGCTGGATACCCCAGGCAACGAGAGCAGCCGCAAGGATGGCCCCTGTGGGTCGTGGGGGACAAGGTACGCAACCTAATGGCGGTGGTACTTGACTTATCCTGGGGGAGGCACGGGAGGAGGAAAGATAGACGGAGCTTGGGAGGGGGGAGGGTAACTGAGAGAAGCAAGGAGGAGTAAATGTGATGAGGATTAAAAGGGTAGGTGGATTGGGGTGCGAAGGACCTAGGACATCACAGCAGTAGCGCAGGAACGAGGATGGGAGGCTAGAGCAGGAGGAGAAAGAATAGGAGGCGGCAGGTCTGGGGTCGTGGAGACGGGGAGGGGAGCCTCGCTGCACGGTAGCAATGGGGCCGCCCCCTGAGCCGCACAGAATACTCCTCTGTCTCTCTCAGCGTCACGCCACCCCCCGCCTGCTCGTACTTGGAGGAGCTGGAACCCCAGGAATATCAACCCAGCAGCCAGCCGGGACCGTTCCCCTTCTCCCAGGCTCCACAGACCCAGCTTTTCCAACACCCCCAGCCCCAGTTTCCATACCTGCACCCCTTCCCCTTCCACATGCCCAGCTCCCTGACCCCTCCGCTGCTGGAAGACTCTCTGTCTACACTGTCCTATGGCCCCAGCGGGGGCACATCCCAGGGCTACTTCGCAGGCCCTCCGTCAGGGCAGATCCTGCTGCAGCCACCTGCTGGGAACGTGGGTGAGTCGGGGCTGGAAGAGAAAGGGGCCTTTGGTGACTGAGGACGGTGAGAAGGGAGAGAGCCTCATGAGCTGGAGGGAAGGCACGGGGGGGGGGTGAGTGAATCACTGTTATTTAGAGAAAGCCCGCTTGTCTTTATGAAGCTCTTCTTCCTCAAGTTTCTTGGAGGTTTCAGGGCAGGGTAGGAATCAGCAGGAGAGCTTCGGAGTGAGGAAAAGCAAAGTTTAAAGTCCAGCTCGGCTCTTGGCTCTCCGGAGGTTCCTGGGCTCTGAAACGGGGATGATATTGCCCATATCTTAGAGGGCTTGCCGAGGATTAGGAACAACATGCGTGGAATGCTTGGCACGGGATAGATGGTAGCTGATGTGAGTATCCGATGGGCCACCTGGACCCTGAAATCCTGGAAGTGACCCTCGTAGGACTCAGTTCCAGCAGGAGGGGAGGAAAGATGCTGGTTCCCAGTCTCCTGCCTGCCTGCGAGGGCACTCACTAGGCCTGACCCACGGTCCGCTTTGTGTCACCGTTACCCAACCGTAGGCCCTCGGGACGGGAGCCTGCCTGGTCCTGAGGGGAGACTCGCTCCAGGGTCCTAACCTGTGTTTCTGTGGAGCAGGGAGGGGACGCTGTCACAGGACACGTTGAACGTGGTTGGTGCCCGTCATCCTACTTACTCTTTGTGTGCTCTTTGATCCCACAGGTACAGTCCCCTGGAATGACCCCTGCTTGCCAGACCTGCCCTTCCCCAGCTCCTTGTGTCCGCAAGCTCTGGGGGGCCCCCCGGGAGGGGACGGCTACTTCCTGGATCTGTTTGCAGCCCCTTGTGCTCAGGCTTCGAGCAGGCAGCCTTCTCCAGGCCTCGCCCGGCTTCCTGAAGGGACCGGGCCCGGAGCGGAGCCCCTACTCAGCAAGGCCCAAGAGGAGCTGCCTGCCGCCGCTGTGGAGCTGCCCTCGGCCCCTGAGGAGGGCCGAGAGGAAGCCATGGCCCCTAGTGCTGGGGCCGAGGAGTGAAGAGAGGCCACCCTAGTGCTGGGGAGGGTTGGGACGCCCCAGAGTAGACGGCGGTTGAAGTGTTAGGAAAGACTGGACTCTATGGATGGGGGTGGAAGTGGGGCGTTTCCCCCCTTTGTGGACTACATCTTGCTGGACGCTGATTGGAGAAGGAAGAGGCCTGGCCCTACCCTTGTCCCCACACCTCTGGATGGTGGCCCTGAAGAAAGAGGGTGGCCTATATCACCGCCGAAGTCTGTATCAGTTTGCGTTGTTTCCTTTCCTTGCTACACGGATGAGCCCCAGTGTCCACTGTAAGCAGTAAACTAGTCTACTCTTGGGCTTCTCTCTGTAGTGATGTGTCTCCCCTCTCACGCCCGTGAAGAGCCCCACGCTCGTCACTGCCTTCCACTCGGCTGGCCAGCTGTGTCCTGGGCGGCCCAGGCGAGGTCCCCGTGAGGCGGGATCACGTGGAGCCTGGCATCCTCCTGTCTCCTGCTGGAGGAGGAATCGCGCCTCTTGGACTTGGTCTTTGCTCCTGCCGTTAAACCATGTTCTCGTCCCGAACCCAGAACTGAGCCTGAGCAAACCTGAGCCCCGGCCCTTCTCTGGAATTAGGGCCCTGCAGGGATAGGATTACCGAGAGAAGCTCAAGGCTGTTTAGGTTAAGCCTCTAGAATTGTGAACCATGTCTTACATTCCCAGTGGTCTTTCCTTCTGGAGTGGGGGGTGGGGGGGTGGGGGAGGGAATGAGGGGGTGGGAGGGCCAAGAAGAGGATGCTCATATATATATATATAAATATATATATTTATATTTGTATATATTTATATACACAAATTTAGCACCCACATCTGATGACTCTGCAGTGCCCAAATAACTAGAATTTGAGGGCGATTGATTCAAACCACCTCACTGCATTTGACGAGTGTATATCGGGTGCCATTCTGGACCGCCAATGCTACGATCATCGGAAAATACACATTGTTTTTAAACACGTATTACAAGCAATTATTAACATAAATCCATCATACTAGTTCTAGCGTCATGGCTCATGAGAACTGAAAAGGAAAAATACTTAGATATGGAGAAGAAGTGCCTTAGCTACACAAACGCATGTCCGGGTATCTGTGTAGGGTTTTAAAGACCAACAGTATTTAGTAGCTTTGCACTAGTATTCTACTGCCACACAAGGATCCTAATAGCTGGGCTTCAGTAGCCTTAGTTTAGGGATTGCAACATAGACACTGAAGGTAGTAAATGTCTTATACTGTGATGTAGCTACTAGGTCTTCTTTTAAAATATACATCTCTCTTTTGTTTTCACATTTTGTCTCACGATGGCCATGAAATGAGCAGCCTAAAAACAGACGTAAGGGGAAAAGATTCTTCTATGTAAGGGGTGAAAAACAACAACTGTTCAATTCCGTGCTGTTCTTCCTCTCTTGCCATCAGTCACCACAACATACTGCTGCTTTCAAAGCCCTACAAGGAGGCTGGATATTTTCTCCTCCAGATCTTAACTGATTTAGGTTCCTGCCACTCAGATAAGTAACGCCTTGTATGGATAGCAAAGCAGTAGATATCTAAAGCCAAGAATTTAAGGGTGAGGGGCTTTAAGATCTGTGCTTATATGCAACAATTAGATTTAAAGTGTTAGACAACCTAATAGTATACTGAAAACAAAATGAGTTAATTGAGAATTGAGAATGAATGATAGACCAAACAAAGAGAAAATGGTGAAAACTTCTAAGAAGCATAGAATCCTAAGCTGACAAGTCCAACCACCTGGCAAATGCAGGAATGATCTCTATATCACCACTGATCGAGGATCATTCAGTCTTGTTTTTCTAGGGGGGCTGCAAAGGAGGGGGCGGCTAGCTCCTTTACACAAGAGCCTACAGAATGTTTGAAAGCTTTCATTATTATGAAGTTCTTTTTTCTACTAGGAGGAAGTCAATATTGTTTAACTGATCGGAGTTTTGCTTTCCACGTGCTACAAAGAATAAACCTAATATCACAAAATCTGGGGACTGTATGTCATTCCTCAGAGCCCTGGACTCAAGTGGCCCCGTCTCACTCTTTACCACCTTAAATTCCTCTCTTCAAATGAACATGAGTTTGTGGATGTTCCTTTTAAGAGTGGTGCCAATGGGACAGGATCGAAAACTCAGAGATAATCATGCACCTATAGTCAATTAACCTACGACAAAGGAGGCAAGAATATACAATGGAGAAAAGATAGTCTCTTCAATAAGTGGTGCTGGGAAAACTGGACAGCTACATGTAAAAGAATGAAATTAGAACATTCCCTAACACCATACACACTAATCTATGACAAAGGAGGCAAGGATATACAATGGAGAAAAGATAGTCTCTTCAATAAGTGGTGCTGGGAAAACTGGACAGCTACATGTAAAAGAATGAAATTAGAACATTCCCTAACACCATACACAAAAATAAACTCAAAATGGGGACTTCTCTAGTGGTCCAGTGGTTAAGAATCTAACTTCCAATGCAGGGGACGTGGGTTTGATCCCTGGTCAGGGAACTAAGATCCCACATGCCATGGGGCAACTAAGCCCACGTGCTCTAGAGCCTGTGCACCACAACTAGAGAGCCCTAGTGCCACAACTACTGAGCCCCTGTGCTCTGGAGCCCGCGTGCCACAACTAGAGAGAAGCTCCTGCTGTGCAAAAAAGATCCTGCATGCCGCAGCAAAGACCCAATGCAGCCAAATAAATAAATTTAAAAAAATAAACTCAAAATGGATTTAAGACCTAAATGTAAGGCCGAATACTGTAAAACTCTTAGAGGAAAACAGGCAGAACACTGAAATAAAAAGCAATATCTTTCTGAATCCACCTCCTAGAGTGATGAAAATGAAAACAAAAATAAAACGGAACCTAATTAAACTCAAAAGCTTTTGCACAGCAAAGGAAACCATAAACAAAACGAAAAGACAACCCACAGAATGGGAGAGAATATTTGCAAACAAAGCAACTGACAAGGGGCTAATCTCTAAAACATACAAACAGCTCATGCAGCTCTATATCAAAAACACAAACAACCCAATCAGAAAATGGGTGGTGGGAGTGTAAATGGATACAGCCACTATGGAGAACAGCAGGGAGGTTCCAGCAATCCCACTCCTGGGCAGATATCTGGAGAAAACCATAATGCGAAAAGATACACGCGCCCCAGCGTTCACTGCAGCACTATTTACAATAGCCAAGACATGGAAGCAACCTAAATGTCCATCAACAGAGGAATGGATAAAGATGTGGTACCTATATACAATGGAATATTACTCAGCTGTAAAAAAGAATGAAATAATGCCATTTGCAGCAACATGGATGGACCCAGAGATTGTCATACTGAGTGAAGTAAGTCAGACAGAGAAAGACAAATATATGATATCACTTACAGGTGGAATCTAAAAAAATGATACAAATGAACTTATTTACAAAACAGACTCACAGACTTTAAAAACAAACATAGTTATGAAAGGGGAAAGATGGGGGGAGTGATAAAATAGGAGTTTGGGATTAACGTATGCACACTACTATATATAAAATAGGTAATCAACAAGGACCTACTGTATAGCACAGGGAACTCTACTCAGTATTCTGTAATAACCTATATGGGAAAAGAATATGAAAAATAATGGATATATGTATATGTATAACTGAATCACGTAGCTGTACACCTGAAACTAACACAACATTGTAAATCAACCATACTCCAACATGATTAAAAAAAGAAAAAGAATGGAGCCAGAATTGAACCTTACTTGGAGTTCTGGTCAATTGCATTGTGCAGTATGACTGTTTACCTCCATCAAATAGGACTTTCTTTTCAATTAATGTTGTCTGGAGAGAAATTGGCCTCTATTTTTTTAGCCTGTTCATATTCTTGATCCAAGACAAACTTTTTGTCAACTATGACCCCCTAGGTCATTTTAATAGAAGCTGTTTTAAAGCCGTTCTCTCTCATTTTGTATTTGTAGAATTGACATTTTGAATCTAAATATACAAACATTTATATTGCTTGTTTAGTTTCATTTGGTTAATTTTAACCCATTATTGACACTGTTAAGAGGGTTTGGAGTCCTTATATAGATTAGCCACATTTTTTGCAATTTTTTTCTCCCTGTAAGTTTGCTCAGTATGTTTTATGAATTTTATGCGCAAGTCATTCAAAATTAGTAAACAGGATACAAGCAAGTACAGAACATTTTGACGTAACTCCTTGAAAATATTAATGAGCGCTTTTTTGAGTAGAGAGTTAAACTAGCTAAAATCCTCCTTCATTATATTATCACCCAGGGCCATCCTTTGCCTTTTACAGGATTTTGGAAAAGGATTTTGAGAAAAAAAAAAATACTTTGCTGTATGACTCACTAAAATCAAAACATATTCTCTTTATAGCACTCTAATAATTTAATGTTCTTGGAAACCTAACAACATAATAAATAAGATTAGTTTGGCATGGCTCATCCATGAGGAACACCTATTGTCTTTTATGATTATTTTAATCTAAATGTTCACAAACCATCTTTCAATAATCTCTTCCAGTAATTTATGAGAATTTTACATTAAATTTATTCTCCTTTAGTTTCTACAAATCATCTCTTTGAAAATTAGGACAATTGCCTCTTTTAAATCTTAGAGATAATCTTTTAAATCTTAGAGATCCTCTCCTGTTCTGCTCTAGAAGAAATATAGAATTAAATATAATCTATAATTAAATATAAATCAGCTATAAGAATCCTGTTTGGGTTTTGAGACCATCCGGTGTTTTTTGCCCAACGCTTTTAACTTCTAGAATGTTGTCCTTTCTGGAGAAGACAGACTAAAAACAAGAGTCGTATATTCTCGGTATTCTATGTTGACGTTATAATGTGTTCCTTGAGAAGTACATTTATCTTTTCCCTGTTCTTCCTGTTCCAAGTTCGGTTTTATTATTATCATTGCTAGTCTTGCTGTTAGTATTGGTCTTCTGCAGCACTGCGTTTCTGGGCTCCACACTTTGAGATATTACCCTTGAAATTCCAGGATGTGCCTCCTTTCAACTTGTACATCTTTTCAGCCCTTTTAAAATCTGAGCTTGTGCGCTTGTAGCCACAGTGTTACCTTTTGGATGACTTCTTCCATCGCTCATAATAATTACCTGGGATTAGACCCGCAGAATGTCATAGCTCCCCATGCCTCTGAGCCAACCCCATTTGGAAGTATCTTGAGCTAGAATTAGCTATAGCTTTTGCTTTGGATTTGCTGGGAGTGAGGGAGCAGACACCGCATGCTGGAGGGCCATGGTCAGGCGACTTCTCTCCTTAAATCACAGGGCACGCACATTTCAGCACTCCTCCTACATCACCCTCCCCCCGTGCCCCCTCCCCCCAGTCCCCATCCTCTTGATGTGCTCACCCTCCAACAGTGCAACAGTGTGCAGGCGGCGGGAGCAGAATCCTTCCTTGCAGACTCCAGAAAAAAACCCCTTCTACGCCTCCAACTTAGGCCTGCACTCTCACAATTTTTCCACTAGATGGCGGTCCACCACCACTTTACTTGTGGCCTTAAAGTATTCTGGTTGTTTACAGTAAGAAAGCCCCTAATAATTCTTTCTCTCAAACGCCCTAGAGCCACTGAGATCAGGTCCAAAGATATTAAAGTCCCTTGGGTTGCAGCTTAGTTTGCCAGATAAAATATAGAGCGTTCAGTTAAATTTGAACGGCAGATAAACAACAAATAATAATGTTTTTAGTATAAGTATGCTTCCTGCAGTATGGGGGTGCCCTGTATCTTTATTTGCTAACTTTGGCAGCCCTAGTTGCAGCACGTTGCTAGCGACAGCTACATCCACCATAGCTTCGCACTTCAAACAGATTGTCCAGGAGCCGGGAATTGGGCTCTGCAGCTCTACTCAACTTTCTTGCATTTCAGGCTCTGAACAGTCCTGTTCATTTAGTATTTTCCTCCTCCTGCCATTATAACCCTCCATTCAGGCTCCATACTTGTCTATAATAATGCTCTAAAATCTGTTGGAATCCTATTATGTTTTCTGTTCCTGTTAGCCACATTATTAATTCGTTACTTATATATTTCTGAGATAGTCCATTAGAATGTATTTTGAAATGCATATTTTAACGTCATTTGCTCTGACAGAACACAGGAAAAACAGGCTGCAAAAGACAATTTGGCTTTTGTTGATTCCACTCCAAGTCTTAAATGGTCTTGATCGATTAAGAATAAGCCTGATTTCCTGGAAGTGAAGAATCTCCTTCATTCACCCAGAAGTGGTGTCATTTTAGGGCCCAGGGGAAGTCTGGGTTATTTAGGGTTCTTATATTTGTAGTTTAGTTTATAATGTTCTTTCAAAAATACCCTCTCATTTGAGTTTCATAACAAAGTCCTGAGAAATGGAGGCAGACACTCATTCCATCATTCAGTGGGGATTTACAGGCAGCAACAGCGCCGGGTAAACACAAAGATAGATAAAATGTCTTTCCAGGTTTCAGGGAACTCACAGGATTGCTGCGGAGTCAGAAAACACAAATGACCAGTTACACTGCAGGAGGGTGATGGCGTGCAGGACCAGCCATGAGAACAAGGTGTGACATACGTCTAAAAGTTGCAGCAGCCATGTCTGCTGGGGCCAAGAAAGCTTCAGAGTCCAGGGCGTTACTCTTAAAGGAGAGTAGAATTTGGATAAGCAGAGAAAGGGAGGAAAAGGTATTTCAGGCAAAAGGCATAGTGAGTGGAAGGCCACTGAGACTGGAAAGATGACCAGGGAGAAGGTCGGAGTGGTTGGATTTGTACGTCGAGAGGCCAATGGAGGGACTGTCGTCATGGAGGCTACTAAGGGACAGAGGGAAAGGCCCCATATTCCGTGCTAAGATGCTTGAGCTGTATTCTTTGGGTGATTAGAGAGGCACTGGCATTTTTAACTCAAGCATATGACTTGCCCAAATTCAGGTTTCAGAAAGACAAATGGAGCACAAGGTTGGAGTGCCTAGAGAGGAGACGCAGGGAGACCAGACAAGGCTATTGAGTTAGTCTAAGTGAGAGATGACGAGAGGCTAGAGAAAAGTAAAGAATGAAGAGGGCCAGATCTGAGAAATATTTAAGAGTCAGAATCATTATGAGAAAAAAACTCCCTGAAAGGAATCAAAGAGTAAGGGAAGAGGACAAAGACTTCGGTAATTAAAAAATGCTGCTAATTGAGAAAGGAAATAATGGGGATGGAGCAAATACGGGGAAAGGGAGGCCGTTTCGTTTGTGTGTGTTGAGGCTTTCGTTCCTGTGTTCGTCTGGGTGGACATGTCTAGGGAGACAACTATGGAGCTAGGGTCTGTGAGAGAGGTGAGGGCTACAGGTTACTACTGGGCTTCTTCGGCATAGAAAATGCTAGTTGAGGTCAAGAGACCATACAAAATGGCTCAGACAGAGAGCACGTAGAACGAAGGAAGTGGTCTTAGGATGGACTCAGGGAAACACCAACAAAGGAAAGAAGTGGGAGGCAAAAGAAAAGGCGGCATTGAGATTGATAAGGAATGGCTGAGTAGAGGTGGAAAGAGCTGGAAGAGGCGCTGGATGGGGAAAGATCAACAGTCCCGTTGGGTCAGTAGGGCCTGGAGAGGAGGTTGGACAAATCCCTGTGCACATTAGATCTCATTATCCGACTTTATGAGGTTTCAATGATTTCCTAAGAATGCCCTAACCGAGAGGTCTTTGGAGTTTAGTTTCCACTTCACCAAAGGCAGATAGAGGAGCCTTGCTTCCTGAATGTCAATATATCACGTAAAAAGCTGAAAGATCCTTAATAGGTAAGAGGCTATCAATGATAGCCAGTTCTGTGTATGTTTTATGAGACCACAGGAGGAACTGAAATAGCTTACTTACTTGACTCAGAAATTGGTCCTCAGACAAAATCTTAATGATGGTGATAACCATTTATTTAGCATTTATTGTGTATCTAGCTCTTTAATAGGGAATTTCATTTCACAACAACCCTATAAGGTATTATTCATTTGACAGGTGGAAATCTGAGACGCGAGAGAGGTTTACGAATTCGCCCGAAGTTGCAAAATAAATAAATTTTGGACAGGATGTCAACTATGTCAGGAGGTGCCAACTTCAAGAAGCAAAGTATTTTGCTTTAGAGGGAGATAAGAAAGAAGGTCAGAAGGAGGCGTAAGTGTGATAAAACAACGGGCGTGATCTAGATTAGATTTAGAATAAAATCCCTCCAGAGACCCTCAGTCTGTGTTTAAATAACTTCAACACTCAGTACTGTTTGATTCAAAAAGGAGGGACATCGTTGTGAGACGTAAGAGGGAGAAGAGAACACTGGTAAAAGGGAAGAGGAAGCTGCATATTCCAAAGATGGAAAGGGAATTGGAATGCATGAAAGGAACAGGCCTGGAGGGGAGTAAAGTGTCTACAAGGGGCCACGTGAGAAGAGGGAGGCTGGATGGCTAGGGTGGGTCCAGGCTTATTACCTGGTAGCTAATGAGAGGGGTAAAGAGAATACGGTCAAATCTGAGATCGTTATAATGCACTCTTCCAAAAAGATGCAGGTGAAAAGACTGGGAGTACAGAGACCAGTGGGGACATCATGCCAGTGTCCCCGAATGAGGTGTTGAGACTAAAATAGTGGTAGGGGAACAAGAGGGAAACCATCAATGAGAGTGATGCTAGGTGAAAAACAACAGAATGTGACTGTCTGGGTAGGAAGGAGAGAATGTCAAATTAACTTCAGGTTATAGAGCCCAGGCATCTAGGAGAATGATTTATAAAATATGGAGCTGGCTTCTGCCTCAGTCTTATAGCTTCTGCATCTTCATGTGTAGCTTTCACATTTTGTTTCTTAGTCTCATTACTCCGGTCAGGTTGCCTCAGATACATTCATCCATGCACAGTTTTATTGTCTGAGAATGGAATTTCCAACCACACAGATTCCATGGTCCTTTCTGGCGTACTTTCGCCCTGTTGCTGCTGTGTCATCCTTTCCGTCTAATTCTATCCAGGGCACCCTTCTCTCCAGCTTGGCACCCTTGTCCCAATCCATATTCCTGTAGCCACCAGGGGTGCAATCTGTTATTCAGAGCCCCCCTCCGAGCCACAACAAGGATTGAATCTTCCCAAGTGTCCCGATTTGCCCACTTCTTTATTTTACCTTCTTGCCCGTTATTCATTTCGGTTTGACTCTTCTGTCACTTACTATAACTCTTTGTTATTTGGATCAGTGAAATCAGGTACATTTTCATACCCAGTGAATTAAAATGTCTCCTCAGAATCAATTTAAAGGACTTACTGTCAAATGTTTGAAAAATATTTTATACATCATTTTCTTTGATTTCCAACTGGAAACTCCTTCATCTTTTTTTCCCCTTTTATTTGTTAATGCCAGTACCATTTGATTTCAAGGAGGAAGCCCAGTCTCTGCATAGATTCCATCTTCTATTAAAGATCCTCTTGTCCTTTCCTCCCCTAAAGCTGAACACACAGATA
Source organism: Physeter macrocephalus (assembly GCF_002837175.3). NCBI lineage: Eukaryota > Metazoa > Chordata > Mammalia > Artiodactyla > Physeteridae > Physeter > Physeter macrocephalus. The sequence continues at coordinate 11,329,427 of NC_041218.1, forward strand.
CACACACACACACACACACACACACACACACACACACACACACACACACACACACACCACACACTCCTGAGACTCTCCGGTTCTTAGGGCCCTGCTGTGTAAGGATGATGAATGGCTGCAAAAACCACTCCTTATCTTTCCTTCCAGTCTGTTGCCTGGCCAAGCTCAATCCAATCACTAAAACCTGCTTCTTAATCATTCCACAAGTCTGACCACCAGCTCCTCTCACTTCTCAAAAATCATCTGCCTCCACATGTTCTGTTTACTCAATCTCTGCATTTTATGGCAAGTCACCCTCAGCCCTTTGTGAGCAGCAGAAACTCAGCAGATCATGTGCTTAAATCCTAGAGGTAAAGAGCAGGCAGTTCTGATTTGCAGTTTACAACTCACGGGCTGTGTGGCCTTCTGCAAATCACGTCCCCTCACCAGGCTCCACTGTGACAGTGAAGGGGTTAGACACAAAGATCTTTAGGGCTCTTTCCACTCCAACAGTGGATGACGGTCTCATCCCCACGGGTTGACCTCAATAAGGAAACGCTCTAGAACTGGCTGGATGAGGCTCACCCACGGATCCCTCTTTTCCTTCTGCATTTTCCTTTTCTCCCTGAGACTGCTTCTGTGATGGCTGAAGTCTCTTGCCGGATTCGTGACTCTTGTGTGGACTCTCCCATGGTCTCCTGGGGTCAGTCGCCCTCAGCCACTTTTCCCAGCAGAGTCAGAACTTTCTCCCTGGAGCCCAGTGGCCCGTGAGCAGGTTCAGAGCCTCCATCTCACTCAGTGCAAACTGACCCAGCTCCTGCTCTACTTCTGGCTCTCCATCTGCATTGTTCAGAGATAATTGCCTCTCTGAATCGCTCAGGTAAACTGCCAGGAAAATATCTGTCTGCCCATTGGTGCTCCTGGGGAACTCTGTGGGCCAGACTCAGGCCCCTCCCTGGAGCAGGCTCTAGCCCTCAGGGCCGTGACTCATGCACCAAGCAGCTGGGATCTGTAGTCACCCCCTCTGAGCTCCCTCACCAGCTTGGAAAAGGCTTACAGCTCACACCAACCCAGCTCCTTTCCTTCACAAGCTCCCACTCACCTGTACTCCCCGAGTCTTCTTTGTGCCGTAGCCTCGCTTTGGGGACCTTCCCTGAGAATTCTGCAGACTGAAGGCATGCTTTGCTTCTTCCTCTTCCAAAAAAGAGGATAGTGAAATTTCCACTCCGTAATTGTCATTGAAAATGGGTGGGTTGGAGGAAATGCGTCAAAAGCCATTAAGTATAGAGAATGTTCTCAGTCTATTTGAATCATGACTAACTCTGGCACCTGTTTCCCTTTAGCTCATTTGCTTGTAACCTTTGGCCCCCTGGCACACCTGATTTCAGAGTTAGAAGATTACACTAAACAACAGGCTTTGAGCTGCTGTAATCATGAGCTGCAGCTCCTGAGTCATGTTAATAGCAAACGCGGCTCTAAGGTAACTGAACTATGTGAGTGATAGGGCCAAGTCACCACCACGGAAAGGTATTTACACAGAGGTTTGGAAAACCATGTACAAACACGCACAAGTCTCAGTGATGTGTCTCGGGGTAGGTGGGTGAGGAACGATTGTGTCTATAAAGGGCTACCGTACCAAAATATTGCATTTCTAATTTGACCTCATTAACAAGAAGAGGACGTGATAAGGGCACTAAATACCTTAAAGCACGCAGACAATTATGGGTAGAGCAACATGGGGTCCAAAAGGATATTGGGTTTATTTCAGGGGGATAAATATGTATGTAAAAGAAGGAGAGCCAGTGAATGTAATTTCTTTACATTTTCAAAGACTTTTAAACAACTTCTATCCCAAAAGCTAATTAAAAAAAAAAAAAAAATCAGTCATCCTAGGACCAAAATCCATTTTACCTCATGTCGTGGATATAGAAGTTGTTTAAGAGAAAACAAAATTAGGGAGAATAAACACATCTCAAACTGTGAGCCTTCCGGACACTAACATGCAAGCTGATCTTATTAAAGTCATTATAAATGACTGACAGAGCAAGTACTGCACAATAAAAATCTTAAGATCACAGTTAACTCTAAGTGAAAAGTTGATGGTGAAAATAAACTTTACAAAGTAGTACTCTAAGTTGTGAGTAGGTAAAAGTAACAGATGGAAATTCAGTATGGTCAAGGGCCCAAAGGAAGTGATTCAGCATATATCTATAGGATTTTAAGCTCCAAGCTTGTTACAATTCAGCAAAGGAGCAATAAAAAGGACTGTGGTTTACGTCTCCTGAAGACATTATTCCTACCTGGTTTAGCTCAAAAAAACCAACAAAATACTGTATATTCATATATGCCTCAAATACAGTCTGTCCAAAAAGTGTTAGTTAATTGTTGTTCTCACAATTTCTCATAAGAAATTGCTCAGTTTCTAACACACTGATGCCAAGCAGGGTTAAAGAAAAAATTGAGGTAAATTCTGGAAATCTGAAGAAGGAAGGGACAATAAGTAGAACTGTGCCCAACTTTCTGAAACCTGAAGTATAAAAAAATTAGTAATTCAATTCAGGAAAGATTACTCATACCTAAGCTTTTGTTGTTGTTGTTTTTTGCTTTTAAAACCAAGGATCTAAAGACAAGTTGAAGCCAATTGTCTCTTAATTTGCCAGATTAGGTGAGAATAACCTGATTAAACAAACATATTAAATTCCTAACGACAGTTTCGGTCTCATAGAAGTCAGCTCTAAAGGTGCTCAGAAAGTCCTAGCAACTTCAAGCAAGGAAGCAGTCATTCAACTAAAAAATTTTTTTTACATGTGTATCATTCAGACGTTGATATTTTACCTCTCTGGGAAAATAAGGGAGAGTTTGCCTGGAAAATATAAGGTTGGATATGGCTCTGTTTGAGCCATATGGCCAGTGTTCAAATACTGGTGTGAACAAAAAATTTGGATTATAATGACTGTTATTGCTATTAAGAAGAATCAGTTGTTAGTTTACTTATAATACATACATATTAATATATCATATATTAATAATAAAAAGCTAGCTTTATGAAAAGAGTGAAAAATCTCAATCGAACTTCTCTAAAGTCATCCCTATTTTTGATTTTTTTAGCAGTGTCAGCCCGTTTAGGATAAATTAATATTAACCCAAACTTGATTACTATAGTGATAACTTTTCTAAGGATTAAACAAGCTAACTTACATTTGAGGATGGATTAAAAACAAAATGTCTTATCAGAAGTGATACTATTGTGTCATATCATCATTAATTGGGTATAGGACAAAGTTTACCGTATTATTCTTACCTTCGTACAAAGCTGCACTGCACTGCTACTTTCGAGGCCCCCTAAAGATAAACCAGAGTGGTGGAATGTCCAGGGAAGAAACACAATAAGCCCACTGAAAAGATGATGTACGAGGGCTCAATACGAGAAAGAAAGGTAAAGGGTGATGTTCTTCAACTGAGAAAGGCAACCTGAGGGGGAGACAGAGAATCGGATATCATAGAGTTGGATGGGAGTCTGGAGGCTACTTGGTTCGATCCTGCATTTTACATTTAAGGAAACTGAGACGTGGACAAGCTGCATCGTGGCCGGGCGGTGACTGGAGTTTGGGTCTCGTGACTTGGATTCTCAGACGCTTTCCTAGAATCTAGGATTCTAGGATTCTACCCCATGCTGCGTCTCACAAAGAGGATGAAACAGCGGTAATGATACCTTCACAATAACTCAAGTCAAAATATAAACTCATGAATGGCCAGAGTAGGATTTCCAAATCTACCTAAACTAGCTTAGACCTTAACTTGTGGGTTCAGTAAAAAAGAAGGTTTGAATAGGGTATTCATCACCCATCAATTCATTTTAATTCCTTATACAACCTCTGAGGCCATAACAAGCAGAAAAACTGCCCAAACTCTGAGGAGTCAAAGAAAGAGTCGATTGCTACCATAATCCAGGCACCATCGTGGTCTTTCATGACACCTAAATCAAATAGCCTGGAATCCTCATAGGATTCTGCGTTCTGAACCTTGTTCAGGGGTCTGGGGAGAAAACACTGGGAGAAGTGCCAATTTTATTAGAGTGAGAGAGTATCACCCTCACATAGCCACCGATGGATCCCAGAGACGCAGGCACTGACCTCGCCCTGATAATTATGGGATATCTCTAGGGTTGGAAGATACCTTAAAAGGTCACCAGGTTAACCCTCCCAACTGACGTGTTCATCCCCCTTAAACAGCTCCCTCCAGTGGGCTGAGGTCAGATTCTCTTTAACACACGGCCATGATGGAAACTCTGGTCACTGGAATTGGTACTCTGGAAGCAAAGAACGTTTAAGTACTGCAGGGTAGTAGAAGTAAAGTTCCTTGGCTTAGGCCCCATTGGTCCCTTTTCCTATGAGAAAAGGTTCCCAGAGTCCAGTGCAAAGTCCCTGAAAATCCCCCCACCAAGCACAAAGCACAGAAAAAGGAGGCCTGGGACTAGCGACTGGCAGCTCGGTGTTGTCCTTGGGTTTCAGAAGGTCTAGTTCCTGGTGCACAGAAGTCCTCTGTTGCCAGATTCTGGGGCCAGCCCTGTCCAGGAACATCTTGTCCTTAAGCTCAAGGGATTCCTCCCAGAAAACAGCTAGGTCTGCTGTTCCACCAGCTGTAGTTTGGCAGTCTTGACTCGGTGGGCTTCCTTCAGGTTCCGTGCACGGACCTCTGGGTTGGAAATGAACTCCACTTGCTGTACAGGGAACCAGCCTTGCTCCCCATCAGAGAGTCTCACGCCCTCCAGCCAGCCTATGGACACAGGGTGGGTGGGAAGAAGAATTACCTGGAAAAGACCCACAATAATTTCCCCCAGACCTCCTTCCCAGAAATTCTTCTGAACTGGAAGGCTGAAAGGACTGGAGAGGCCGCAGCATGGGAAATCCAGCCGCCCCGTGAACTCACCCTGGCTGCTGTAGGTCTGGCACAGTCTACAGCTGCCTGCTCCTGAACCTTCTCCACTCTTACCGGTTGCATTGTATTCTCCCCAAATATATGTTGACGTTCTAAGCCCAAGTAACTCAGAATGTGGTCTTCTTTGGGAATAAGGTTGTTGCAGATGTAATTGGTAAAGTTAAGATGAGGTCATACTTGAGTAAAGTGTGCCATTAATCCAATATAATGGGTATCTTTATGAAAAGAAGGAAATTTGGACACATACACACACACAGAAGGAAGAGATAGAGCTTGGAGTGATGCTGCCACAAGCCAAGGAAGCTGGGGCCACCAGAAGCTGGAGGAAGCAAGGAAGGACCTTCCCCTAGGGTCTTCAGAGGGAGCATGGCCCTGCCAACACTTTGATTTGGGACGTCTAGTCTCCAGAACTATGAGAGAATACATTTCTATTGTTTTAAGCCACCCAACTGGTGCTACTTTGTTAGAGCAGCCCTAGGAAATGAAGACATCCACCCTTAGTGTCCCACCTTCAATGCCCAGCCCGCTCCTCACGGATTCTTCCTCTTACCATCACTGCTTTGCTGAGTCACCATCACCACGTCTGCCTTCTCTAGTGCCAACTCATCATTCTCTCGGGGTTTGTAGGCTCGAAGGCACTGTACTTGTGGGGACTCTTTGGAAGAGAAGAGTGTGAAGAGGTTAGGAAAGGCAGACGACTAGAGCATGAGAAAGGACTTGCGGGGGCAGCTTGGGAGGACTTGGGAGAGAGAAAGTTTGGGCTGTTGAAAGTTACACACAAGAAAGACGATTGGAAAAGTCTTCGTCTTCTACCAGGGAACAAAATGGTTATAAGGAAATAGAAATGCCAGGCTTGAAATGAATCAAAAATTCTATTTCCCCAGCAAAGATGGACAAATAGGTTGTGACCACCTTTTAGTGACTCATTATTACAAATAATTGATATTCTGCTAAAGACCCATCTTCCCACTGAAACCTTCCCTGATTCTTTAGTCCTCAATGGATTCTAAACTCCTTTAAAACTGACTGTCTATGGCAAACCATTTATCTTTCACCTAGTCGTTTCATGTTTGTGTTCTGCCTCTCCAACTGATTTGCAAATGCTGAGTCTGTGACTCATTCTTCATTCTCTTCATGGTACAAGATGTGGGACTAGAAGAGGCTTATCCAGTGGGGTTCCAGGTATGATCTAAGCAAGGCACTGAACACCCTTCCTCATCTATAAATGACTGAGTTGATCAAGGAAATTCTAGATTTTTTGTATTTCTATAACTTCGTGAACGAGGAGAAATTTCCACAGTTTTGAAGCTCCAAATAAGATGCCCCAGAGTACGCCTGACCCACAGTCTTCTATCGTACATGGGTTTATGGCTCTTTCTCCTCTACCACGCTGCACTGGCTCTCTTAGAAAAAAAACAGAACACTGCATTGTTATCTGTACTTGTATTTCCAAAGCTCATGCATATCTGCCATTCACAAGATCACAGTAAAGGAGGAAGAATTATCTTGCCTTCCTTACCTACTGGGGAACTGAAGCCCAGCAGACGGATTGAACACTGAGCAGAACTCCGTTTACAGCCTGGTTCTCCTACTTCCCTTTACAAAGTTCCTTTTGTATTTGTTTGTTCTTCTGGGTCACTAAAGGCTCAGTGTTCCTTTGAATTCAGTTCCTCTCGGATATGAATTAGAGAATCCTTGCTGGAGGACAACTGTGGGGCTTACGTGAGACCGAGAAGTCCATTCTTAGCATGAATGCAGACACTTCCTAATGTGTGTGCCTGTGGTTGCCCATGAGTACCTGGAAGCCTGGGGTAAAGGCAGTGTCTCAGGTCATCCTGTACAGGAGGGGTTGTGGTCAGGACAAATCTACTGTGTTGCTATCCTCCCCAACCCCTACTCCAGATGGACTCTCTCCCCCTATTTCCCCAAGACCTTCAAGTCAGTCAAATCTAAATATCTATCTAATCTACAGATATTTTAAAAGAGCAAACTATTGCCCAAGGCAAGGAATGTATGGTGCTGGGGAGGAGGCACCGCCATGGTGATGGGCAACTTTAAGCAGATGCATCTCAGGTGTTTAAGTTCCAGTGACCAGCCCTCCACTCTGAAATTCTGGACAAAAGTAATAAATGAAAGCCTCCCTGAGTTACTACCCAGCGTCCTAAACTCCTGCATCTAAAGGAGACTTCTGACCCCACCATTTTTCTCTCCCTCTTAGACCTTCACTCACCATAACACTCCAGAAGGTCCAACTCCTCTCTTGGCATGGCCAAGGCTGAGATCCAGCGAAGCTTTTCACTTCTAGAAAACAAAGCAGGGTCATTGCTTCAGCTGCAGCTCTGGGGGGTATAGGACAGGGGCCAATGATAGGGAAGGGAAGGGAGCGTGGGAAAGGCTTGTCTAGTTCAAAAAGTTGTCTAGTTCAATGATATCCAGGACAAAAGTCAATGGGACTCCACTTGGATGGAAATTTGACAGGATCATGAACTATATGTTCATGTGTCTTGTCATCCTTTATCTTTGCCCCTCTCTTTCCAAGCTTATCTTCTTAACGGCATCTTGTATCTTTCAAGTAGGAGCATAAAGTCAACTGTCAATTATGTACATGTAGATTTTTCCATTTTGGGAAGTGTACTAAGCAAAATGTTCATCGCAGCTTAGATTCCCGCTATCACTTTGCATACTTGTTGACACTCTTCTGCCTACCTTCCTTCAATCAAATATCTCAGAGATGAAAATTATTCTGTAATCTTGATTAGATCAGGGAGATATATCTACTATTGTTTTGGTCATGTAATATAATCCAAGCCTAATTTTGTAATTATCTGTGGGTTTTTGTATTATCTTAGCCTCTGCTTCCAAACATCCTGGAGTAATTGAGAGCTGACACTATTACTGTTCCAGGAAGATGCTGCCCCAAGTGCTAGACAAAGAACATGAGTCTGTATCTGATTACTTGACTTAGGTGACGTTTTGCACCTGTACCAGCCCCTCTGTTCCATAAGTCAGGGCAGGTATTATTGATCCTACCCTGAAGTGTCTTCTAAGGGACAAAAATGCAAAGTGTCTACAACACGAGGATGTTCAGACCACTAAGTATCTTGTCAAATTTTTTAGAGAAGAGATTTCTTATATCTTCTATAACAGCAATAATAGCTACAATTGTTCATTAAGGTAGATACTGTGTACCAGATTTATAGGTATTATGTTTAATACTCTTCACAGTGTGTATATGTGTGAATGTATTTTATTATTATTAATATCAAAAAGATGAGCAAATCAAAATTCTCAACACTACGGATTTCTGGGTTGGAAAGTGGGAGCAAAGAAAGCTGAAGGCACCCCAGTGCTTATCTTTTTCATGTCTTATTCACATATATGCCCCACCAGCCTTGGTCACTGAGGAATTTCTGGCTTATGCACATTCAATTGTGGACGTCAGTAATCCAATTACACAGACTTTGTCCTTCTTAGCATAATAGACGCTAAGCCTTGGTAGTGACAGCGACTTTACACCCTCTCCCACCCAGTCTCCTGTAAGTCATGTATTAGCTCTAGGAGTCTGGGTTCAGGATGCGCTATAGATGCTCCCCAGTCCAGAATGGACTAAGCAGTACTGTGGCTGTTTTCTGGACACATTTTCTGCCTTGGTCCCACTTCCTTGCCAGGCTGTCCTCCCTCCCTTCCCCCAGCTCCCCTGCCCAGCCCCATCTCACTGAGTCTCGGTGCGGAAGAGGAACTCAGCCTGGGAGCCCTGTGCGTTGTCCCGCAGGAAGAGTCGGAAGAGGTTTTTGTGAGGTCCATGCAGCTTCATTTCACACTTTTCCCCTCGGACGGAGGAGAAGGGAGCGTGGTCAAATACCAGGAAGCGGCTACCCCTGCAAAATACGAGGCTTTTCAGCCTGACTCTAGGGTTATCATGCTTCCTCCACCCTCATATCTTGTCAATTCAAAATCCCTGGCCTTAGCATCTGCAGCCTGCAAACTCTCATAAAAACCATAAGATGGTGTCAACTTGCTCCTAGGAGAGATTTGTCAATGGCTTGGCAAAGCACCTATCCAGTGCAACAGACGCTTTACCACTTTAAAGAGTTGAAGAAACCGAGCCAATATAAAGTTTCTAAGGCCCTCAGGACAAAAGAATTAGGATCTGGAAGTGGCTAAGTATCGATGCTAGGCTAGTAGGCTGAGCCCAGCCCAAAGAAAGCACAAATAGACTAATGTGAAAATGTGCTAAGCGAATTTGCTGCATTTTGCTCTGTGTCTATAACATGGTCCAGGTGCTACCAGGTGATCTCGGGATATAATTGGGTGGGATCCCCTTTTTTGCTTTGGACCATTTTCCTCCTCTCTGGGTCATGACCTGGACTCCATGGGGTGAGCCACTGAGAAGCGCTCCTCTATAGGAACATGACCCTTCCCTGTCCCTTTGGTCCTTTCCTCCCGCCTCCTCCCATTTGCCCCTTGTGCTCTGGCCTCCCATTCCAGTCACTGACTCTCGGGGCCGAGACAGCAGCAGACAGTCATTGAAGAGGTGCAGGTGGACTGGGCGTGCGTTCAGCTTCTTCCGCAGCCCTGGGGAGATGCTGAACTCCAGGGCCGTCAGCTCCCCACTCTTCACCAGCCAGCGTGACTGTGAAATGAGCGGGAATATCTACAGAGCAGGGGAGAGAAAGAAGATGGTGTCACAGACGGCAAGCATGAGGCTTTCTCCCAGGCTGCCCTCCTCACCATGCCTCTTCCTCGTAAGTCTCACCCATGACAATCATCTCTTTCACAGCTTCCTTCTTGCTCATAACCCCTCCACTTAAACTCTGTTTCTCTTGGAACCGTCTAACTACCACTGTCTACTGCTGCGTGGCTCCCACGTCCCCAGCTCAGGCAAAGGGAAGGTGCCTATGGTCCATCCCAGGAGAGTGACTACATGAGAAAGCTCAGCCCTAGAAGCTGGAACTGAAGAAGAGATGGGAGAACCCAACTGGGGCATGTGAACAAACAAAGCAGAGAACAGTAAGATATGCCTCTTAGAAGTTAAAAGTTTAGGGTGGTTCTGACATCCGTTCTTCCTTCGATTATAACCAGAGACAGGAGAGGAGCATTCGGAATCAGATGTGGGGATGAGAATAAAGAGAACCAGGTGGGGTCTGCCTAGAGCTGGAGTTTGGGTAGTGATAAGGGTATTGAACAATGATTAATACGTAGATAAGGGATTTTCCCTCTCTTCTTGGGAGGTAAGGATGGTACCTGTTCTGAGTTGAAATTTGAACGTGGAATGTCTATTTTAAATTTGTATTTGGATGAGAGATTTTGGCCCTATATTTGGATTCAATTTTATCTTGCTTTGGTTAGACTAGACGGAGACATAATAAAATACTGAATAATTCAAGTACCAAAAATGTATCTTTATAAAGGCTTACATTGATAAGTTCTCTCTCATCTGCCCAGTTCCCAAAGGCACTCTCTCCCCCCTCAGGTAACCACTGTCCTTTATTTCTTATGTACCTTTCCAGAGTTTCTTTCTGTATACACAAGCAAATGCATATACAGATTTTTACCCTACTTTTTCACCAAAGGTAAGATACTATATAATACACATAGTGCTGCATTTCCCCTTTTTCACTTAACAATATATCATGGAGACTGAGGTAGGCATTTGGGTATCCCAGAAACAGGGCAGAACAGAAGGTGTGCAGACATGAGGTTAGAGACTGGGATAGCGTGAGCAAGATGGTTCTGTGATAGAAGGTGACCTGTGGGATCTGCTTGCCGGCAGGGTGGGGACCCAAGGGACTAACTTACTCTGCACTCAAACTCGATCTTCTGGCTCAGGTAGATCAGCTCCTCCGTCCGTCGCATCCGCTGGACGTTATTATTGCAGTCTCGGATCAGCTGCGTGTTCAGCAGGGGGAAGAGAGAGGAAGAGCTCCCCGTTAGAGGCTTTGGCTTTGTGTCCCCTGCAAGAAATCTGGAAACTGGTTGTGATAGCTTTAGTCTTTCCACCAGCCCGGAAATAAGCCAATACAGCAAGACGCTGAAGCTCTAGGACTATGGTATACTTTATGGAGACCTGACAGAACATTCCTGGGCTGCGTGAAAGTAAGACTGAATCTGGGGATTGTGGTAGGAGAGCATAGTCCCTTGGCATGGAGTGTCCTTGAGGCTGTGGGGTGTGAATGCTTGGAGGTTTGGTGGGTGCAGTGAGGTAGCTGAACAATCCCATCACCAGGGGCCTGTACTTTCTGGAGTCATGGGCTGGGGCAGGGGGAGCGTTCTCTGTGAAGGACAATCACGGGGTCCGAGTAGGGGTGGTAGCTGCCTACCTCCTCCAGGGCGTGGTGTGCCTTCGTGGCCTCTGCTTCCTCTGAGGAGCCAGGCTGTGTTCTCTTCAGAATGTTCTACAGAACAAACCGTAGGCGGGAGCCAGATGGAAAGAAGGGATGGGCAAACAGGAAGAGGTGATTGAGGGTGGGTGACTGGAGAAGTTCAGGAACAAAATTTTAGCAGCAAATATTTCTGAGAAAGGAGAGTGGGGGTGGTGATACGGGAGACTGCTCACGCTGTCCACAGGGGGTGGGAGAGTGGCAGGAGAAAGGACAGTCCTTTGGATGAAGGGGGTGGGCTGAGGTGGGATCTGCTCTACCTGGAGCAGCAGCTTGAGACGGGTGATGCGCTGGAAGGGCAGAATGAGAAAGGACTTGAGGGAAAGGCGTTGGCAGATGGGGTCACTCTCCAGCTTCTCCAGGACCTCTCGGAAACTGCTGTTGCTATTCCTGTGTGGGCAGGGAGCCTTGGGTGAGGAGGGGTTGGTGAGTATTGGGGGACACAGTGAAGGCGTGGGGAGTGGGGGCTCGGTGGAACGCCTGTAGATTGGGAAAGAATGGTGGGGTCCAATGTACAGGAGCCCCAGATGTGATGGCCGAGGGCGTCTGATCTGGAAGCGGGGTGGGGCTTGAGATCACAGAGCAGGCACAAGAACATGTGCTCTCGGGGTAGTCCTCTGGGCTGGGTATTGGGGGTCTGGTGCAAGGTCATTGCGGGGCCCACGTGGGGATGGGATGGGGATCAGGTCTCACAGCAGGCTTGCGTCTGATCTGGAAGCGGGGTGGGGCTTGAGATCACAGAGAAGGCACAAGAACATGTGCTCTCGGGGTAGCCCTCTGGGCTGGGTATTGGGGGTCTGGTGCAAGGTCATTGCGGGGCCCACGTGGGGACGGGATGGGGATCAGGTCTCACAGCAGGCTTTGGAAGGTGCGTTCCTGGTAGGTCTGGTTGGTGACATAAGGCAGGTAGACCCGGCGGAAGTTGGGGGCATGGCTCAGGACCACATCACACACTTGGAAGGTGAAGATGTTGCCCTCAAAGTTCTCTTCCAGGTCTGAGAGGAACCTGTACAGGATTAAAACACGTCTCATCAGACTTGTGGGTCTCAAGTGAGGAGTCGGCTGACCCCTGCTATAGCTTGAGCTTGTTACTTCTTCCCTCCATTAGTCAATAACTTCTATTGACTGTCCTTAGCTCTGTGCTGCTTGCCACGCACTAGAGTTCTCTCCAAGGCTGCCGCTCATTTGCCCCTGATCTAACTCTCTGGTCCTAATATCCCATTTCTTGTTCTTCTTTTCATCCTGTTCTGGTTTTCTGATCTTCAGATGTTTCCCACGTCATCTCCAATGCTCTGCATGCCCACAGCACATCCAAAACCTCAACCCAGGAAGCATTTCTCATTCGTTTACCCATTACTGTTCCCAACCACCCACTCACATTCTCCTCTCTTTGCTCTCTCTATCCCTGTAGCCACTGGGAATCATGGAGGGAGCAATGAGAGGGTTCTGAAAAAGGAAAAAGCCAATGAGAGGTTTACAGACTAAAGAGAGTGAGGCTGAGTGAGTGGTATTTGGGAGAAGGGGAAGCTCACATGGTGCTGACGTCACGCACGTCCTGTAAACGAGAGAAGAGCCACTGATGATCCTGGTTGGAAAGGGTGGCCCGGAGCTGCTCTGAATGTTGGAAATGATCCACAGCTATGTGTAGACTGCGCAGGTAGGAGGCCTCTGACACAATCAGCTCAAATTTGGCCTAGGAGATTCGGGAGGAGGAAGAGTAATTAAAAACATTGATTGAATCCCTGGCGTATGTTAGCCACTGTGTAATATTTCAGGGGTAGAGCGGTTAACAAGACGGACCCTTTTAGAGCTTACAGTCAACACCAGAATCCAACCTGATATCAGGGAGGAGAGAGAAAGAACCTTTGAAGCTGAGGGACAAACATGTGCAAACCCTCAAAGGTGGAAGAGAAAAAGATACTTTCAAGAAACTCAAATAAACTGAGTATCCTTGGAACCAAGTGTTACCAAAGTAGTGGCCGGAGATAAGCTGGAGAGGCAGAGAGGAGGGTTATGTAAAGAAGGTAAAATAGCTTAGACTTAAGACAGTGGGGAAATGAAAAGAGGCTTTATGTATGGGACTAACTTGATCTAATTTGTTTTCTATTGTATAAAGATATTTCTGAGCACAGTACGAAGAAAAGATTAGAGGGGGCAAGAGAGCCATGTTAGGGAACCGTCATAGTAATTCCAGAGGAGAGATGAAAGTCTAAATAGCCATGGGGATGGGGAGAGGTAAGCCAATTTCATAATTATATAGGAGAGAGATTTGGAAGGGCTTGTTTATTTGCTAGAAATAGGGGCTGAAAGAACAGGAAGAGTCACAGCTAATGCCTCAGTTTTTGAGTTTGGTAACTGGGTGAATGACAAGAGTTCCTTACTGAACTAGAGAACTCTGGAAGAGGAACAGATTTAGGGGATGAAGGTAGTTTGAGGTTTGAGGAGCAATGGAAGGAAGCAGGATGTTTGAGAAGGAGATGGTGCAATTGTGGTTTAATGGAAAAAGCCCAGTTACTGGGAAGTTCCAGCAGGAGACACAGTGACTCACAGCCCTCTTCTCTAGCTGGCCTGGTCATGCTCTTCATCCAAGTATGCAGCTTCAAGACAGATGCATGGACAGGAAAGAGAAAGAACACACACACACTGTGGTGGTGACTTGGATAACTAATGAAATGGCTGGAGGCTGCTCACACACAACAACACTGAACCAGGACACTGAAGGTTCATTTGCGTCCTGGCTCTAACATTCGCTGAGTATATCACTTTGGGTGGCTCATGTAACCTCTCTGAACCTCAGTTTTCTTATCTGTATAGATATAGTGACCCTCTCCTCACAAAGATGTTGTGACAGTCAAAAGAAATGGAGTCAGTGAAAGCACTTTTTCCCAGAAGTGCTAATTCAGGAAAGGAACATATGTGTATAAGTATAGAGGCTTTTCTTCTCAGAAACGTGAGACCAGGGCTGGCCTAGGAGCCCTGGTGGACTTCCTTGAATTCTGGAGTTGGTGAAAGAGAGCTAGGGTTCAAATCATCTGCCCACTGTTTGGTCCATAAATATGGGCAGAACAGTGATTTTCTAAATATCTTCCATATGCTTTAAAAGTTGAGGTCAGCACAAAGCCCCCAAGTGTGAGCTTCAAAAAACCTAAAAATATATACCTGTTTGGCTTGGTAAAAGTACTGTTTATCCATAAGTCCTTACGGCCAAAATTTTACTCCTTCCCACTTCTGAAAGAGGGAGGATATGGCACTAATGTGTATCAAACTATATACCAGATACCATGCTAAAAGCTAAATATGTGTTGTTTCATTTAAACCACACAGCAACCCTGAAAAGTAGTCATTATTATCCTTGAGTTTTAGATGAGTAAACTGAGATTTAGTGAAGTTATATACCTTGCTTAATGTTACACAGCTAGCAAATGGTGATCCAGGATTTAAACACAGGTCAGCCTGATTTGAAATTAAAGTAGTAAATGTTTTGTACACAGTGTTAGGAAATGTTCTAATCTCATTATTTTACAAGTAGCTGTCCAGTTTTCCCAGACTTATGAAGAGACGATCTTTTCTCCATTGTATATGCTTTCCTCCTTTGTCATAGATTAATGGACCATAAGTTTGTGGGTTTATTTCTGGGCTCTCTACTCTGTTACATTGATCTATGTGTCTGTTTTTGTGCCAATACCATACCACTTTGATTAGTGTAACTTCGTCGTATAGTCTGAAATCAGGGCGCATGATACCTCCAGCTTTGTTTTTTTTTCCTCAGGATTCCTTTGCAATTTGGGGTCTTTTGTGGTTCTGTATAAATGTTAGGGTTATTTGTTCTAGTTCTATGAAAAATATAATGGGTATTTTGACACGGGTTGCATTAAATATAAACTCAAAATGACTTAAAGGCCTAAATGTAAGACAGAAACCATAAAACTCCTAGAAAACATAGGCAGAACACTCTTTGACATAAATTGTAGCAGTATTTTTTTTTGATCTGTCTCCTAAGGCAAAATAAATAAAGGCAAAACTTTTAAAAATGGGACTTGATTAAACTTCAAAGCTTTTGCATAGCAAAGGAAACCATCGACGAACAAAAAGACAACCTATTGCAAATGATATGACTGATGACGGTTTAATACCTAAAGTATATAAACAGCTCATAAAACTCAATATCAAAAAAGCAAACAACCTGATTAAAAAACGGACAGAAGAACTGAATAGACATTTTTCCAAAGAAGATATACTGATAGCAAACAGGCACATGAAAAAATGCTCAACATTGCTAGTCATCAGAGATATGGAAACCAAAACTATAATAAGTTATCACCTCACACCTGGCAAAATGGCTATCATCAAAAGATCTACAAATAACAAACACTGGCAAGGATGTGGAGAAAGAAAAGGGAACCCTAGTACACCATTGGTGGGATTATAAATTAGTGTAGCCACTATGGAAAACAGTATGGCAGTTCCTCAAAAAACTAAAAATAGAACTACCATATGATTCAGGAATTCCACCCCTGGGTATATATCAAAGAAAATGAAAACACTAATTCAAAAAGACTCATGCACCCCAACGTTCATACCAGCATTATTTACAAGAGCCAAGATACTGAAGCATTATTTACAAGAGCCAAGATATTGAAGCAACCTAAGTGTCCATCAACAGAGGAATGGATAAAGAAGATGTGGTATATATATATATATATATATATACACACACACACACCCTGGAATATTACTTGGCCACAAAAATAATGAAATTATGCCATTTTCAACAACATGGATGGACCTAGAGAGTATTATGCTTAGTGAAATAAGTCAGAAAGAGAAAGACAAATATTCTATGTTATCACTTGTATGTGGAATCTAAAAATAAAACAAACAAGTGTACATAACAAAACAGAAACAGACTCGCAGATATAAGAACAAACTAGGGTCACCAGTGGGGACAGAGAAGAGGGGAGGGGCGAGATAGGGGTATGGGATTAAGAAGTACAAACTACTACGTATAAAATAAATAAGCAACCAGGATATACTGTACAGTACAAGGAAATATAGCCATTATTTTATAATAACTTTAAATAAAAAATATAAAAATATTGAACCACTACGTTGCACATCTGAAACTAATATAATATGGTAAATCAACTATACTTCGGTAAAAAAAATAATAAAGTTCTTTTTGATTGATTACTATGTACTAGGAACTTACCGTTTAAAACACTTTTTTAATTGAAGTGTAGTTGATTTACAGTGTTTCAAGTGTACAGCAGTGATTCAGTTGTACATATATATATACATGCACATACAGGTATATACACATATATATGCATACACACACATATACATATATTCTCTTACAGATTCTTTTCCGTTATAGGTTATTACAAGATATTGAATATAGTTCCCTGTACTATACAGTAGGTCCTTGTTGTTTATTTTATATATATAGTAGTGTGCATCTGTTAATCACAAGCTCCTAATTTATCCTCTCTCCCACCCCGGGTAACCATAAATTTGTTTTCTATGTCCGCGAGTCTATTTGTATACATGTACCACATCTTCTTTAGCCATTCATCTGTCGATGGACAGTTAGGCTGCTTCCATGTCTTGGCTATTATAAATAGTACTGCTATGAACAAGAACTTACCTTTTTTTGATTCTCCCAGTAGCTCTTTGCAACCCAGTTTTACACATGAGGACACAGAAACTTAGAAAGATCAAGTAATTTGGCCAAAGTTAAATAGCTAGCAAACATTAAAGTGGGCTTCACATCCAGGTCATTTAAGCCGGAACCTAAATATTTAAACATTGTTCCATAATGCCTTTCCATTGTGCCATATTGTCTTCCCAGGAAGAAAGTTTTAACCCATATTTTAGATTGATTATTAAGAGAAGATCTCCATGTAAAACATATTAATGGTAGTAACTTAACATCAGACCAACAGCCTTTCCTATAGTCTTGCTATTGGAAGTAAGGACCAAGCAGAGACTGATGGTCATTCAAAAGCCTCTAGAAGACCAAAATCACAGGACAGCTGCAAGGGCCACTCTTCAAGGGACCCAACAAAAAGGCCCTGCATGCTCCTTGGTTGAAGAGGAAAACTTTAGTGTAGACTGAAACCCTGGCTGAAGAAGGAAATTTTAGTCTAGCCTGAAGCTAGACTAACTAGATTAACTAGATTAACTCCACACTCCTCCCGACAAATTCAGGGGCACGGTCACTTTGTACGAGCTCAAACCAGTAACAGGGAGGAGTTAATGGGCAATGGCATAAGGAGGTAGAGAGGAGGGAGAGTGGTGACGTTCAGAAAGCAGTTCAATGGGGATGACTCACTGTCACGGTGTGCACGTGTGCGTGTTGAATACGTGTGTGTGGCGAGTAGGTGGCAGGGACAGCCCGCTCGCGGTGGTGGTGGGGATAGGAGGTCAGGACGAGAGCAGTGAGACTTTGCTTTCCCTCCTGTAGCCTCTCGCCCTGCCCTGCCCTGCCCCGCTAGGTACCTCCTGGAGTTTTTGGTCTTCGTGGGTCATGGAGAGCAGCACGGTGCTATTGCGCACCACGGGGATCTCCTGCCAGAGGGAGCCACTGGAGGCCATGGAGAGGCGCTGCAGGTAAGACTCGGAGGACACCAAGGCCTTTCGGGGCTGCCGGGGGGAGGCGGGCCCCGGTGCCTCTGCCAGGCTGTCCAGCCGCTGCTGGCTCTGGATCTCCTTGTTCAGAAACACATCGCTGTACTCCTGGTAAAGCAGCTGAGCTACAGGGGTGAAGAAGTATGGGAGAGGGAGAGAATTAGGGAGCTGCGGAGTTGAGGAACAGAAACAGAAGCCACCAAGCTGCTTCTGGCTCTCCCTACAGATATCCCCGCCCCACTGCTGATAGCCAGGAACCCCTCTCCAGTCTTGGGCAGAACACTCACCGTGGGTCCACAGTTCTGTTTCAAGGTACTCACAGGAATTGATGAGCTTGGAGCAACGTCTTGAAAAGCCTGCCATCACCTCCTTTGGCTTTTTCTCCCTGTGGAGTCAAGAAGGGCTCCGTGGTGCTTGCTGGCCTTCAGACACGGAGAAGCCCCAGGTGACTACAGATAAGACGGTCTCTAACCACTGAATGTCAGGGCCAAATCCCCTGGAGAGGCGAGTTGTAGCCTGACCCACTTTGGGGTAGTCTGAAGCTTTTCTGGATGTCAAGCTTTTTTTACGGGGGTGGGGTGTAGTTCATGGGGCCAAATGGCCTATAGGGATGGGAGATCTGGACTCAGTTGACGGAAGCAGATAGATAAAAAATCTCCCTACCCTGGAAACCCGGTGTCTGTCTCTTCCCCTCCTTAACCCCGGAAAAGACAGGGTCCCAGAACCTTTGTCAACTAATGAAAATCTCAGTATCCTAAGAAAAAAGAGTAAAACTTGTATCCATTAGGAGAGAGGGTGACTCACCGAAAAACAATGGCGTCTGAAAGGCTAGGGGATTTTTCCACGGCTGGACCTCCTGTGTCGGAAAATGGAAATGGGTAAAGTAACTGAGACTTCAGAAGGGGCATTCAGAGAGAGCCAAAGAACATAAGATCTAGAGTGGGAGACGCAGGCATCGGTGTGGGGCGTGGGGGGTGGTAGGTGGGTAAAAGGGCTCAACTGGGAACCTGTGAGAGAGGAAAGTGCCAAAGTCGAAAGCATTTGAGGACTATAGTACCAGGTCTGTCCCCGTCCCTCGTGTCAGAATATGAACTGGACAGGTAGAAGATGCCTTCTCTTCTACTGCCAGGACATCAAGCAGGTGTTTGTAACTGGAAAGTAGTGGCGGAGCGAGGGGGGGGAGGTCCAGAACAATCTTGGGAAAAAGAGATACACAATAAAAGCACACCATGGTTGGGTGATGGATGGAGATAGAGGGGAAGGAGAAGAAAGGGAAGCACCATGAACTCAGAGAGGGTCTCAGGACTTTCCTCTGCACCGGGGTTGTGTATGTGGGTGAGCGAAGCCGGCAGAGGGGTCACCAGGGGCCTGGGCGACAGAAGATGGATGAGGAAGGAAGAGCTGGGGAGAGCTCGGTCTGACACGAATGTCACCGTGGGCCTTGCTCCTCACTCACCTGAAGGGCCCTCGGGTAGGATGGAGGGTCTGCGCAGGCCCTGCCGGTGCCAGTCCTTGAGCTTACTCGACCCCTCACTAGGGACCACCACCTGTCCACTGCTGCCCTCCGCTGGTCTCCCTGGGTCCCGTCTGTGAGGCCAGCTGGACGCCTTCTCCAGATGGGGATGGCTGGGCTTTTCCGGCTGCCTCGCTCGGCCTATATCCGACCTCCTCAGGCCACTGGCTCCTTCCTGGGGGGCTGTTCTTCTCAAAGATCTTCTGCCAGGGACCTCAGACTCTTCTGAGGTGGGTCCCTGGACCTCCAGAGTCCAGGGGTTGGTCAGGAAAGAGGGACTTACAAGAGCTGTCATGTTACTGAAAGCCATGCCAGGGGGCACCTCACTCTTACTCCTACTGGCGGGAGCCGAAGAGTCTGTCGATCTGCCCGTGGCCGGAGGCCAGGAGACACGTCCCGCAGAATGGGCAGTGGAGATGGTCCACTCTTGACAAACTGGCCTGGTCCTGGCCTGACCCCCTGAATTTCCGAGCCCCCCCTGCGTGTGCCTGCTCCTGTCCCTGGACTTTGGGGGTAACGGTGGTGGTTCAGTAGGAGGACTCACGATAGGGACCGGGGGGAGAGGCTTGTAGATCCTTGAGCTCCTCGAAGAAGAAACAGGAGGAGGGTGTGGCTGAGACGCATCCGGAGTTGGGGGTAATGGCTTGTTGTATCTTTGCCTGGGAGAGAAGGAGGTCTGAGGATGGTGGGGGGTGTCCGGGGTGGAGGGCGGGGGCTGCTGCTGCCTTGCCACAAGGGGGTCAGGAACTCGGGGCAGTGGGCCTCTGGGGTGGCCGTGTAGCCCTAAACCCAGGGCCTGCGTTGGAGGATGGCTGTACCGTCTCAGCGTGGGGACCACGGCAGAGCGCTGGCGGCCTCCCTCCCCCACAGAGTGGACGCGCCTCTTCTCTCGGGGAGGAGGGGGTGGAGGCCCACGGATCCTCTTCTCTGCGGAGCCGGCGGGTGGGGAAGAGGCACCCAGGGCGGGGGATCCTGGGGCAGACGCTGAGGGATGCGTGGAGGCCCGCGGCTGACTGCTTTGGGGGCTGCCGGGCCTTGCCGGATTGGAGGCAAATTCTTGAGCGTCCTGCCCTGGAGCGGGGAGTGAACTTGGCGATTCCGGAACGATGGCGCAGTCCCTTCCGCCTTTCCCGCCCCTTCTTGGGATCACAGAGCCGTAGGCGGCAGGTTTGGGGGGTCTCTGGGGCAACTCTGAGCGGGAGAAGGAGAGCGGCGCTCCCGTCACGTCCGGGGTCGGTTCTGTCCCGTGAGAGCCCGGGAAGGAGCTGTTCCTCGGGCGCCGGGCCGCCCCGGTGCGGTCGTCCGGGGGGCCGCGAGGGCTGGCCTGGCCTGCTGAGGGGGAGCCGTGGAGGGCAGCTGCAGGGCTCTCGGAGGCCCCACAGGGAGCTGGGCTGTCGGTTGGTCGAGGGGCTCTGGAGGTTTCTGGAGAACGTGCAGCGACCGAGGGCTCCCTCCTGGGGCAGGCGACTTGGGGCCCGGCAGAGGATGAGGCAGTCAGGCCGGGGGAGACTTCAGGAGGGCTGGGAGGGGCTGGCGCGGCTGTCCTTGGAGGGGTCACGGAGACCCCCTCCTCTGCCCGGCTGGATGCTGTCCCCTTCCCCAGCTCAGAGCCCACCTGCCGGTTGTACTGAGCTGTTTCTCGGTCAGGCGACTGGGAGGCAGGAAAGGAATGAGGTAAAGAAGGGAGCTGCTGGGACCATCCTACGAGCTCCAGGGTAGGAGTCGGAGCTACAGGGGACGGTTCCTCAGCCCGAGGCTCTGTCTGAGTCCCGGGGATCCTGGCTGTGGGACGCCAGGCATCTGGAAACAAGTCATGGGGAGAAGAGACCTCAGGGCCCAGCAGAGCCAGTGCGGCAGGAGCGTCATGCTCTCCCCCTCCCCCTGTAGGCCTCTCCTCGCCCCCTCCCCCCAGGGGGTCCCCACGCCCACTGCCAGGCCCCTGCTCGCTGGACCCCGCCTTCTCCTCCCGCCCCTCCACCGGCATCACTCTCCCCTGTGGGCCCTGACCTTCCTGCTTTCCAGTGACTTTCACTGATTTGCCCCCTAAGCGTTGATTCTCCTCGTACTGAACACCCACCTTACTCTCCTCTGGGCCCGTCAACGCCCCGCCCTTCTGTGCCCCTTGTTCTACATCCCTGTGGCCCTGAGCCCTCCGGTCCCACCCACCGGGACCCAGAGCTCCCAATTCCTCACTACGGCCCTTGCTTTCCCCTTGTTCGGCCAGCACCGCATCACCTTGAATCCGCTGCTGTTTTTGCCTCTGTTCTTCCTCTGTACCGTTAACCCGCCCCCCCACCTGCTCCGGCTCCCCCGAAAGCCCATCGGAACAAACGTCCTCCCGCAGAGTTCCCTCCCCCTGAAGTCCGTCCTCCCCTCGTCCCTGTCCCTCCGGCTCCTCGGCCTTCTGGAGACACACGGCCCCTTCTCTCTCTGCACTCTCCCGCCTGGCAGGTCCACTTTCTGAGTCCTGTGGCTGGTTGGTCTCTGCAGGGTGCCCTTCACAGCAAGGCCCACATCTGGTCTGGGCAGAGGTGTCCGGGGGAGTTTCCTCCTCTTCTTCGGCTTGTCCGGTTTCCAATATCAAAGAAGTGAGTTCCGGTCTAAATTCCACCTCCATGCTGCTACCCAGTTCACTGGATATTGAGGCCGTGTCTAGATATTCACCCTGGTGGGGGCAGGCCCAGAGCTCTGGGGGAGCTGGCGGCCTTGCCTGTCTATCTGCTGGGCGCTGGGGCCCTGCCTCCTGGGGCTCTGGGGTGCCACGGGCCTCAGCCATCAGGTTTTCGTGGTTGGTCTCCACATCTGCAGAGGCTTCGATGGGAAAAGAGGTCACGCTCTCAGTTGCACAGGCATTCACGTCCCTTACATCTCTCTGCTGGGGCTCCAAGAGCCCGTGTCTCTCTGCCCACTGATAGGACGGGTCCTCGCCCTCTTCAGCTTCAGGCTCCAAGGCAGGGGTCTGCCTGCTTCTCATGGGAGCTGCCAGGATAACACTGAATTCCACTCTGGCAGGAATGGGGGTCGCCGCTCCGTGTTGGGGCTCCTCAGCCTCCATCAGGGCTGAGTCCTAAAGAGGAATAAGAGACAAACTTTCTATCCCCTCTTCCGCTTTTATTTATCAGAGGGACAGACCATAAAGAACAAGCGTGTGATGATTTCTTTGGTTCCATTTACTGTCATTCTTTGAGACAAAAAGTACTTCACAAAATAAGCAATAGCCTCTATAAAACTTGTCACTGATTTATTCCTTTAATAAATATTTACCAAGTGACCCTCTCAGTAGTGAACAAGGCAAACAAAGACTGTGTCCTCATGGAGCCTGCAGTCTTGTGGGAGAGACAGATGATAAACAATTAAATTAGAGCACAAGACCGTTGTCAAAGAGCACCAAGCATTCCCAGTGGTCATTACCCTCTAGATTGTGCTATGTCATAGTGTCTCCCTGTCTGCTCTCTGGGCACCAAGAGTGGCTCAGTTCCATATAACTCCCAGACACTGTGAGTGACACACCCTAGATCTAAGAGCCCAGAGAAGCAGTGTCTGCAGGGGTATGCTCCACCTAAGCTGCTGAGGGGATTAAAACAGGTCTGGCCATTACGGCCAGTGTCTGAGGTACTACAGCGTCGTGTAATCTCCATTACAGAGAGTCTGGATGTCACTCATCTTATTTTCCAGAGTGTCTGGCAGAGCCTGTAACTAACTAACAAAAAAATTGTTTTTCAATTATAGAGGCAGATGTTGTAAAGCGGAATGATAACTAGACTTATTAGATGAGAACCAGAGCAGACACAATGGGTACCCACTTCAATGAGGTCCATCAAACTGTGTACCCCTATCTTACTCTCCCCTTCTCTCCACCAACCGTGTGAACTCTTCTCATTACTGCCCACGTTATTGGCCTTCCACCTCTCTTTCCCACTTTGCAAAGAATTTACAAACCAGCGGAGAGGAACTGCTTCAGTTTCTTGCAATTCAGAGAGACCCACACTTCACTGTGTCCACCTTTCCCCTCTGACAATGCAAGAGCATCCCTCCCCTCTAAATGCCACCTTCTTTAGCCTGCCTTCTCAGGACCTGATGCTATGGATTATCTCATTCTTTCATACCTTCACCTTCTTTGTTGGAAGCATCCCACCAGAATTTAAGCATGTTCATGTCTTTCACGTCTTTGCAGTGTGTCAATGGAATTCTTCACATCTGCCGTCTTCATACCCTCACATCTCACCTACCTCGGGCTGAGCTTCAATAGCACCACGCTGCCCATCTCTCCTACAACCTTAACTTGTTAACTAACTCCAAACAAGACTCTATGGACGCTTATTTTGGTGGTTCTTGCCAGCATTTGACACTACGTTGGACACAGATTTGACATTAGAAATACTCTTTCTTGTTATTTGTGAGACTACATTTTCCTGATGTAACCCCTTAAGTGTTCCCCAATCCTCTGACTGGGTTGCTGTGCGCCTCTTTGTAGCACTTATCAACCGGAGTTCACTTTACTTCTCCTCTGTAGCATTTATACAATTATAATTATATAGTTACGTGCGTATTTTGATTTATCATCTATCTCAAACAAGAGGCGGTAAGCTTCACGAGATCGAGAACAGTATCTGTCTTGCTCAACTGTCTACACCTAATACACAATACCTGGCCCATACTAAGCACTCAATAAATATTTTTCCATCACAGAATAAAATTCTTATTTCCCTCCTGGCCCGCATTCCCCATATCTAATCGGTCACCAAGTCCTATGGACCCTGCCTCCTAAGTACCCCTCAAGTCTGTCCATTTCTCTCCATCTCTGCTGCTACAGCCTGGTCCACCCTGCTGCCCTTTCATACCCAGGCCACTGCACGTGGGGCACAGCTGGCCGCTGGCCTCCACACGGCTTCTCTTCCCCTATTTCCAAGGCATTCTCTCCCCAGCACCTGAGTGATCCTTAAAAGCCCCACTTCTAGTTTAAATTCTTCAGTAGCCTCTTACTGCCATTGGGATGAGACCCAAATATCCATTGTGGGTTACATGCCCTCCACAACCTGGCCTCTGCCTTCCTCTCCAGCGGACTCATCACCTGTCAACACCTGTCGGTTTTCAGTCCCCTCGGCTCACCTCCCTCTCTCACCGGTAGGCCTTCACATGTGCTGCTTCTCTACTTGGAATCCTACTCTCCTGCCCAGAGAACCCTTTACTTCTTCTCACACTCACTGCACTTGTAGTTACAAATTTAGTGTCTATTTTCTAGGTTAAACCATGAACTTCATGAGAACACAGACACTGCCGTATTTATCTGCTCAATCTCCTCTGCCTGGGGCTTACCTGTCCCTCAACAAAGATTCACTGCATGGCTAAATGAAGAAAGGAAGAACACAGAGTTAAAAGAGTGTTGTCCAACTTTTAGTTCTACTTTTTTTCGCATCCTGATAATTTTCACACAGTTGTAGAAATCATGGAATTTATTTGAACACTCATTTTCTTATCTTTAGAAAGGGGATAATACACTCACTTTCCAAGGACTTCTAATAAAGATTAAACATGACAACGTAAAAAATTAAAAAGTGCATTATTAACACTGATGGTAATAGAAATGTTAGGGATTGTAAGTATTGTTGGAGACAGAGGAAGAGAGAAAGTGTAGGAGAGAAATATAGGATTTCTGAGCTGGAAGCACGTTTAGAGACACATAGAAAACTTCGCCTAATTTACAGATGAGGAAACAACTCAGATAACCTACACACTTGCTCAAGTTTCCTAAGCAAATGCACAGGTGAACTCAAACCAGGGCCTCCTGACTTCAGTCTACCATAAGCAATCAGAAGTCCAGCTGTAAGAAAGCTGGCCAGTCACTAGTCCAGAGAAGACCCTGGGGGCTTACAGAACTCACAGCTGCACCTGGACTCACAGCGTCCCTGTCTGGTCTAGGCTTAAAGCAGAAAGCCACTGCCCCAAATGCCTGCTGTCCTGTGACAGTGCACGTGCATACACACTTGCATAAACATACATACATACACAAGCACAGTAAACCACCCTTGCAGGGACTTCCCTGGTGGTGCAGTAGTTGGGAGTCCACCTGCCAATACAGGGGACACGGGTTTGAGCCCTGGTCCAGGAGGATCCCACATGCTGCGGAGCAACTAAGCCCATGTGCTGCAACTGCTGAGCCTGCGCTCTACAGCCCACGAGCCACAACTACTGAGCTCACGTGCCACAACTACTGAAGCCCACACGCCGCAATTACTGAAGCCTACATGCCTAGAGCCCGTGCTTCACAACAAGAGAAGCCACCGCAATGAGAAGCCTGTGCACCGCAGCGAAGAGCGGCCCCTGCTCACTGCAACTGGAGAAAGCCTGCGCGCAGCAGCGAAGACCCAACGCGGCCAAAATAAATAAAAATAAATAAATAAAACAAAAATAAACCACTCTTGCAGGTTCTACGCAGGAGAGCCTGACATCACCACATGGGTACTTCCCTAGTCACCCTGCAGCTGTAGTATGTGACAAGCTCCTGGTCACCTCATAGACCCAGATACCCATCTCTATGGGGTAAAGGGCCATGTCTAACACAAGCGTAATGTGTAGAAGGGCTTTTACGTCCTTTTCCAGTTAATTGACACAGTGTGTGATTTGGCCCCTACATCCAGCCCTAAGTACAAAACACTATAATCACTACAGATGATACTGTTGTGACGTGACCCCGTTTTCCCAACCGCACGTTAAATAATATACTTGCTCACCGTAAACACGTTCTGAAACTTGACTCCCACCTGCCTAAGGAGACCTTGTGATTAAACCTGTAGCCTCCCCTCACTGGCACGTGTACTGTCCCGGCCCTATACTCATAGGCACTCTCATGTCCTCAAAACGAGCAGCCTCTAAACACACAAGCGTATTTCTGCTATATTCAGGTTACATCTACAGACAGCATGTGCTACACGAACATCTCCAGTTCCACTCTAGTGACACAATGTGTGTCTGTCTCCGGCAACCCCACTGACACTATTTCTAACATTATCTTTACCCCTTTGGAAATACTGGTGGTCACCGGCTCAGCCCCCATGTCCCTATACTTGGTCCTGTCCTATAATCCTATGACAATCAGGCATTACAAGTCTAGAACGTGACAAAGCTAAAAGAAATCTGTAAAACAGGGTTTTGCTCACATAAGGGCATCAGGAGAGAGATCTGTTTTGCACTTCCCACTTTGTATGAGTCACCTCCTCATCGCCCTCTGCACTGGGGGTGAATAATCATTTTTATCTGAGCACAGGCAAAGACAGAGCACGGCACCACGGGGATCTGGCCTCCCTCCAGACTAGGGTCATTTTTGCATCTGCTGCCCCTGTTCACGTGCGACTCCTTTCAAGACAAAGCTCCAAGTCACCCCGTTGACACAGCGTGTGATAGAATTCAATAGTCCCCTTAGAGCCCCCGGTACCTTAGCTCTTGTCCATTTCAAGTCACCAGACATCAATTTGTATTTCAAAGATATCCCTCCTCCTTATCTCCCACCCCCATTACACTGCTTCTTCTTCAATCCAGCGTCAAGTGCCATGTGTACTTTTGAGGAACGTGCTTCCTGGTTTGCCTAGCAGCGTCAGTTTCAAATATTCTGACTTACACCACAAATCACCGAGATACTCCTGAGGTTACGATACTTCTGCATTTACACTGTATCGCCTACCTGCTATTTTAGGAAAATACCCACCAAATCAAAAGAAATGTTCTCGTTTTGATTTCAAAAATAAGATCACCACATAGATGGATGCCGCTATTCACTGTTTCACATTATTGCCCTCCGTGCTACAAAGACATCAAAATAAGAGTAGCTTTCTGGACCACTAACTGCTAAGACCTGTGTTCTACGCATTTTAGGAAAGCCCCATCATCCAAGTGAAAACTGTAATAAACACCTCTATCTACCCCTAATGTCTGAAAAGATCACATCATCCACTGCCTTGTAGCCCTGATGGGCTCACACAGACCGTCATTAGCGGCAATGCTGAAATATACCCCACAAGCCCACCTGTGGCCCTGGTGTCATCCACACAGATGTGAGTGTGAGTGACCTGTTTGTGTCCTTAACATAGACCCTGACGATCACCTTGTTCTGGTCCACCCTGTAGACACTATACATGACCAGCTCCTGTTCACTCCACAGACATGGTGAGTGACTCACCCCTGTCTACACCAGATTCTGTAAATCATCTGTTTGGGTTTACACCACTTGAGTGACACTGGAGTAACGACACTGGAGTAACACTGATCCTGTTCTTGTCATACCACATAGTGACTGACCACACCAGACACGATGAATGACATGGTCCTGTCTACCCCACAGACACTGTGCTTAATGCAGCCACAGGCAACCCCAGAGAGACCACGTTGTGGACAGCCATACGCTCTAGGGACCCCTAATCTATAAAGACTCTTGACTGTATTTAGAATCACTGCATCCTTTTGATAGAGGGATTCCTTCCCCTACACCCTGACTTCTCTCTCTTCCCCACCAAGACAATGACAGACCTTCCTCCTGCCGGACAGTCTCGCTCAGAATTGACACCCCACATCCTTTCCCCTCCCCAGCCCCCCAAGAATCCCTTCAATGGACATGGCTCCAGTTTCAGGCCCACAGATCGGTTAACAAATGACCCCCATTTTGCCAGGGCCCAGGTGGAGATAAACCAGGAAGTCTGAACAAGGGGCCACATCAGGAGCTGTTTAGCCAGGAGCTGAGATTTCTGGGGTAGCCAAGGATGCAAGACCCAGGACTGCAGTGGGGGAGGAAGCTAGAAAAGAAAGTCACTCTCCCTCCCTTGTCTGTCGGACACACCTTTCCCCCTCAATCTGACAAGAGGCCCAACCAGAGTTCACTCCTCACTCCCTGGGAGACAGGAGGGCCCATCTGTCTTGGGAATCCCAGATCCAGGAAGGAGAGCAGGGGCTGAGATCTGAGAATCCAGTGGCACCCCCGGGATGGGCTCTCCTAGGACAGTCTTGCTGGAGGGAGGTTATGAATGACCTTCAATACTAGACCTCAGCAGGGTGTTCTAGCACCCCAACTCTGAGTAGCTCTCTTCCTGCTTCCCCAAGTTCTGAGTGCAACGTTGTGATCAACGTGAAGCTGTGGAAGCACTCCCCATACGTGGGGAAACCGGGTGGAGGGCAGGGCAGGAGCCGTTGTTTACAGGTTAAAGCACCTCGGCTAACAGGAAAGAGCTATGTCCTTAGACATACACAGTATGCGAACCCAGAGGAAGATAAGGGAAGGAAGGCCCAGGCCTGGTTAAGAAAAAAGGAGACGACAAAATATCCCCAGGGAGGGAGTACGTCCACCAAGGGAATCTCAGTTATTCCTTATTATAGGGGTTAGCTTTCCCCAGGGCCTACACTTTGAAGAAAGAGCCCTCATTACCGGCCCGCGGAACACCTAGGGGCAGGGTGCCCATTTGCAAGGCGGGGACCAGGCCGGAAGCAAATTTTTCCAGGCAAGAACCTTTCGTCCAGCTGCCCTCCTCTTCCAGACCAAGGTACTCGGTCCTACACCCCGAGCTCTGCCTATCCGCCCAGCCCCGCCTTTCCGGAGCCCGCGTCCCCGGACCCAGCCGGGGCTGGCCCCAAGGTGAAGGCCTCGATTCCGGCGCTTCCCGCCACTCCCTGACCTCCGCCGGGGCTCGACAGCCGCCCGCCCGGAGACGGGAGCTGCGGGGGAGGAGGGCACCCACCTGGCAAGTGTCACATGCTGTCCTGGCCCAAGAGTCCCCTCGGGTCCCCGGCGCCGGCCCCGGCCGCGCAGCCGCCCCGCCCGGCCGGGAGGGAGGGATCTGGTTCTCTTCGGAAGTTTCAGGTGAGGAAACCAGGGACACACCTTCCTGGAGGAGGGCCGGGGCCCGTCCGCGCCGCAGCCTCATTGGCGTGAAGGGAGCGCCCGCGTCAGAGCTGGGAAGTGCCGGCCGGGCCGGGAGGGGAGCCCGGGGCTGGCGGGACAGCGGCCGGCGGGGGGCCCCCCGAGGGCGTGGGACTAGGAGAGCGGAGAGCGGGGCCTCTCCTGGGCCCGGCTAGGTCTCTCAGACCTGCCTGGGTGTTTCTTCTCCCCCGGATTTCTTCAGGTCTTTACCTGAGCCGGACCCATGCCGATCTGTTTGCGGTTGACGTTCATCTCTTGGCCAGTCTGTGTCTCTGAACTTCTGAGCTTCTGTGTCCGTCTGTATTTGCCTGCGTATCATCAGGCCTCCATGTTCATTTCTCCTCCTTGATGGCTACCTGTCTCTCCCTTTATGGAAGGGTGTATCCTGCTCCCTTCTCCCTGCCCCGCCCCTCCCTCTTCTCCTTCCTCTCCCTCTGACTCCCTAAGAGGGCGGCTCTTAGGGCCTGGCAACGTGCATCTCTAAAACAGCATGTCCAGGTCTTTCCTCCATGCATTATCTGAGTTCATGTCTCCCAAGGTGTGTGTTCCTCCTGCATTCTTCCCAGGACTTGTGTGTGTTTGTACGTAAGTATCTAAGCCTATGTCTCAGGCCTGTGTGTTTTCTCACGCCTATATATGTATATTTTTCTGATATTTTCAGGGAAACCTTGTGCTCTCTTGGTCTCTGAGTCCAAGACTGAGTGGGTCAATGTTTATGCCTCTCTGTAGACTTCAAAGAATGCCAAAACATTCTACGCTGCAGACACACACACACACGCGCGCGCGCACACACACACACACACACACACACACACACACACGGTAAGAATCCCTCACGTAGGGGACAGAGATTTTTGGTATGTTCATTTCAGTTAGATCAGCTCCCAACCTCACTCGTTACTCCAGTCAAGTAGACTCTTAATGGGCTTTCTGGCTGTTTTGCTCTTAGGACTGCCGTGATCTATAAGCCCAAACAGCTATTCGGTGAGACCACTTCCAGATGACTGTGCCCATTGGCTGCTGCACTGATCCCAGCTGAGTAGGCCTAACAGTACTTGGAAGGGGGCTTTAGGATAGAATGGCATTAAGGCAGAATGGTTTCTTTTCCAGTAGGGTCCTGAAGCAACTCTATATTCAAAGAATGCACTACTTTGGCTATAGTACTCCAAGGAGTTAAGCCCTAAATAGTCCAGCAGCCTTTAGCCTACTCCGAGCTGCTATGTAAGGTGTGGGAAGCCATGGGGAAAACCAGAACTAGGAGTTCAGGTATGTAAGGGCAGGCCTCACACATGCCATTAGCTCAGCAAGAGGAGAAGAAGGGGCAGGGCAGTAAGTCAAAAATGTAAGCTAGAACTGTCTGTTTCTCAGCTGGGAGAGAGAATTCAGTCCAGGGTGTGAGAGAGCCCTTGGCTTCTAATGGCTGAGCAAAGTAAGCAAACTCCTGATCCTTGGGCAGAAGTGACCGACCTCTGCTGTTTCATACTGCCTTCTGGGAGCGGCCACTGTAGTCAGAGGTGCTGGAACTGCCTTCTAAACCATCCTGGCTATTCTTTCTGCTCCACTGTGGCTTCCCTTGGTTCTCCCTCTAGCCCTTTGTTTTCTCTGAATGTGAAGTCTCATAGACTTGACCTCCTCTTGTTCTGCTAGCTCTGACCTATCAGCGTTTTTGTTTTTTTAAGTCACCGCCCTTGATTCAGTGATCTTGGGGTCATTGAGAGTTAGGCATACAAGGCTTGACCTGACTTTTCAGCTAGTAGTGACATGTAGGAAAGTTAAAACTTACCGCTCAGGGAGTTGATCCTTCCCACGGAGCGCCCCTGTCTGCAGGGTGTTTGCACGTGCGAATCATCTAGCGCCCCAGCCTTCTCTTGCCTTCACTTTGCACACTGGCGTTCTCTTTTTTCTTCTTTGCCATTTCTTGATGCTTGCTCTTGGTGAGTGGGCTTCTTAATCAGGCCTGTCATCCTATACCAAGATCTTGATATCTTATTTGGGCCATTTCCTCTATAAAGACCAGAGAGGAGAGAGAATGATACGGTAGGAAGAGGATGGGATTTAGAGGCAGATGGGGTGCTTTGGGTCAATTTGAATCCCACCCTCACCACTTACTTAATGCAAAAATCTGGCATATTAACTTCCTGTGCTTCATCTTCATCTTTCTAGGCTTCATTATCCTACTGTCTTAAGTGGGGATGATATTTAATAATCCCTGCCTCACTGGGTTGTTGTGGTGAGTCAGCAAGGTAATATACAGAATCACCTTAGTACAAGTGTAGAAGGTGATTGATATGGTTTCCTTTCGTAACAGTGCCTGATAGTTCTGTATGTTGAATGAATAAATTTACAATATCAAGGTGATAAGAGATGGGAAAGGTAAACCAATTCAAAGTAAAGTTATTTTAAAATGAGAGCTGTATTCAGTGGGGGAAAAAAGTAAAAGGTTCTCGTTTGGGGGGACATGTTAATTGCAGACAGTGCCTTTGAGATCCAGCCATGATGGAGGAAGGACAGAGAACTGTCCTCTGTAGTTCTAGGTATTGGGAGCAAAGGGATTACAGTGACCTTCTTTGAAGCAGGAATTCATCAGAGTTCTCCCTGGGGCTGTCACTGCCCTGACCAGATGTCACCGTCCCATGTTATTGGCTGTGTGGCCTCCCACTTGGTTAACTGACCCTCAGCGGATCCAGCACTAGTTCTTTGAATAGTGCTCTGGACTATTAAGTTAAGAAAAGAACTCAGTTCTTTTCTTAACTTGGCCAACCATGGTCTGTCTATCTTTCTCCTTTAAATCCACCCTGACTTGACCAGTGTGGTTCTTAACTATCCTGTTCTATTCTGATGAACATATTTTTCTTTCTCATCCTTGGTTTCCCTTTATGTATTTCTTTTCTCAACCTCTGTACATTGGCGCTAGCCTAAATGTAATGCTGTTCAAGGTATAAATAGTAATTGCCTCATTCTTTTTTTCATTTGTTTACTTAATATTCATTTTTAGAAGTCAATATACAAAAACCAACTCTCTGCCCCCAAAGAGCTCTCAATCCTATTGAGGAGAGAAACAAGTAGCAAATAATGATAGCAGAGTGTGATGAGTATTACGCTGACATCTACACAAAGTGTGATGCATAAAAGAGAGAGCACTGCTTGGGGAGCAAGAGAAGGCTTCAAGGATAAGGTGATGTTGGAGTTGACTTGTCCTTAAGAAGTACACTGTTACGTGGTGGAGAGGAGGCTAGAGTTAAGGCATACCAACAGTGGGAATGGTATATGCAAAAATAGAAGCATAAGCACATTCTGTTCAGGGAAGAACAAATAGTGGGCTTAACATGAAGTATGGTAAAGAAATGGCCGAGAAAAACAAAGAAAAAAGAAGTGGTAACTATGTAAGGTGATGGATGTTAATTAGCTTGATTGTGGTGATCATTTCATAATGTATATGTATATTGAAACATCAAGTTGTACACCTTAAATATATACAATTTTTATTTGTCAATTATCCTCAATAAAACTGAACAAAATCCTTTAGAGGAGACGCATCTCTGGAAGCATAAAGTCCAAACTCAATAGCATGTATGGCCTTCAAGACATTTCATAGCCTGACTTCACACTCTCCCCAGGTCTCTGGACGCTCATAGTTCTTAAAATTTCTCCTATAGGTATATATATTTTTTCTTTTTTAAAAATTTATTTATTTATTTATTTATGGCTGTGTTGGGTCTTCGTTTCTGTGAGAGGGCTTTCTCCAGTTGTGACAAGCAGGGGCCACTCTTCATTGCGGTGCGCGGGCCTCTCACTATCGCGGCCTCTCTTGTTGCGGAGCACAGGCCCCAGAAGCGCAGGCTCAGTAGTTGTGGCTCACGGGCCCAGTTGCTCCGCGGCATGTGGGATCTTCCCAGACCAGGGCTCGAACCCGTGTCCCCTGCAGCTGTGGCTCACGGGCCCAGTTGCCCCGCGGCATGTGGGATCTTCCCAGACCAGGGCTCGAACCCGTGTCCCCTGCATTGGCAGGCAGATTCTCAACCACCGCGCCACCAGGGAAGCCCCTATAGGTATATTTTTTAACTTGGGCACATATATCATAGGAAAATATATATGCCTCTGCATCTCATTCAATTAAACCTCTTCAAAATGTCTGGGAGATAGTGTCTGAGAATGACCACATCTTTCCACAGAATGGTTACAGCCATGGAGAGTGCCAACAGTTGTAAAGCGACAGCAGGATCCTATCCCGTATTGCAGTAAGCAATCCCTGGAAGTGCTGTTATTCGTATTGTCTTACTTTTTTTGAGTGTTTCATTTGGGGATGTTTCAGAAGTTCTCCCATCCCCAAATCTTGGAAGATAAGGATGGAGATAAAGATGGTGATGATCCCTGTTGGCAAAGAGACTAAAACCAATGAAGCCCATTTAGTGGAGTTCTGGCTCTATCGCAGTGGTTCCCAAACCTGGCAAATCAGCAAAATATTTAGGGAAGAATTTTTTTCTTTGTTATTATTCGTTGGTTTGTTTTTAAGTGTCCCATGTGATTATGATGAGAAGCCAGATTTGGGACTCTTGATATAAAAGCAATGGTTCTTTACGAGAGGCTTTTATCATATCACCTGATAAGTTTTATGAATTGACTGTTGCCCCAAATCTATGGAGTTTCAATGGCATGGGGTCAAGCAGAACTATTGGAAACTGGCTCCTTGCTGGTTTGGATGCATGATGATAATGGAGACTCTCTGATCTACAGCAATGGTTTTAAAACAGTTTTTATCTCACTTTCTATCAATAAAAATATTTCAAGAAGTATCCCCAATATGTGTTTTATTCATTTGTAAACAATATACGTGTACTTCTTTATATTAATGCGAAACAGACATTTACAATAATGAGATGAAAACAAATATAATGAAAAGTTCTAATATTTTCATCCCATTCTCCCAATAGATCCACTGAGCATCCTGTTGTGTGGACCCCTGATAGAAAGAACGGGATCAGTGTTTCCTTAACTGGACCTCAACTCTTATTTAGATTTTATCATCGCCTGTAGCTGTCGAGAAGCAGAATCACCCCTGCCCAACCCAAGTAAGGCACTCTCACTCAATTATTTCATTCATTCAGTCATCCAACATATATTTCTTGTGTTCCCATTATGTGAAAGGCATTGAATGAGAGGCTGGGGATATCGTGGTCCACGTGGTCCTTATAATGTCATCTTATATTACGACAACACATAAACATTAAACAAGTGATTACTTAATAATTATGTTATTATAATTTTAATGGGTACAAAAAGTATATATGTTTAACCTAAGAGAATAACTTTATCTGGAGAGTTGGAGAAATCAATAGTTTGGAAGTAATATTTCAGCTGAACTCTGAAGGATGAATACAAATGAACTAGGAAAAGAGGTTGGGAAATAGGGTTTCAGGAGGAGGTAAAGGATTTGAAAACCCTGAGGCAGGAAGGTCATGGGCTCATTTCAGGAACTGAACGAAAGCTAGAGTGTTTCAGATCTAGGGGTCAGGGTGGAGGGAGGGACGTAGGCACAAAATGAAACTGATGATGTGAGCGGAGACCAGAAATTACGGGGGCCTAGGTGACCACATTAAGGATTTGAGTCTTTATCCTGAGGGCAAGGGAAGCCATTGAAGGATCTAAAGCAAGGAGGTGACAGGGCTAGATGTGCATCTCAAAATGATCACCTAAGAATATAATAAATTATCTGTAATCTTTCCCTTCTTATCTTTTGATTGTATTTAGAAACCTCTGCTTTTCCATTGCCCTTAGCTTACACTTTCCCTATTCCTACTTTCTGCAAACTTTTACACAGCCTTCAAGATCCAACAGTGAGGTTACTTCCTTGGTGAAGCCTTCCCGCTTCTGTAGTCCAAACTTCCTCACCATTTGGAGCTAGTCTCCATAACGGCACTTCCTAGGTTTTATTATAATTTACCTGCTTAATTTTTATTTGGGGAGGGCAGGTGCAGAAAGTTGGATTGATTACAATCTTCATGGCACACTGTCGTCTCTGGTTCCTTTGGTTTGTTCAAGTTTCCTCCTTTGTTTTGCTCATTTACTCCTTTTGTACTATTAAAACAAAAAGTCTGTATTGTTTGCATGGGCATATTTTTAATTTAATTTACATAAATGTTGCTGTGCCATCAATCTTATGATTTTCACTTTTTCCAATCAGAATACATTTTGAAGGTCTAGTCATTTTTTTGTGTGAACCCTTATCCCTTCTATTTTTATTCTCCTTTTGCCCTATTTTCTTCTTCTATCCTCCTTTAATTTTATCTTATGTGTGAATATGTATGTGCAAATATATATTTATGAGCCATATTATATTCTTTTTGGTATGAGAAGTACACACACAGAGATACATACTGATATATACATAAATGTTTATACCAGCTCTTACATTAGCAGAAAGAGGGAGTTAGGGTCCCAAGAATTCCTCTGATGGGGGCTTAAGGTCAAATATTTCTTCTATCATTTATATATGTATTTTATTTTTTTCTCTTATTTAGGAGAAGCTGGAAAAGTGCATTACGTCTTTTGTGTGTGTGTGTATTTTGTCTTTTTTAGACTAAAATCTCGTCATATTATTGAAAGAAAAAGTTGGGTCTTTGTGTATTGCCTCTCCTTCTGATGGCCACGATAAAAGGCAAAAACTGATAACCACGTGCTGGTTATTTTGAACACTGAGATGATCTTAGTTCTGAACTTATTAGTTAAACACTGTCTTTCCCTTGTGCTGGTAGAAAGTCATTGGCCTTATTCCTAATCTCAAGCCCTTGATGTCTAATTCTGGAAGTATCTTGTTCTACCTCTCAAAGTCCCCAGGGATTGTCCTTAGGTTCAAGTGTACCTCTTCCACCCTAATCCATATTATCCCATTCTTCTTCCAAATGCAGCCACAACTCCCACAGCTGCACAGCAGGTTTTCTGTCCTACTCCTAAGAGCAGGCCCATAGTACCCTGGTGTCACCGTGCCCCGAGAGGTCGTGGCGGCAAAGGGAGAGGGAGTGACCAGTCATGTATTGCCGTGTCACGGTTTTGATTGCACGGAATAGGAGACAGAAAAACGGAGACAGGAATAAAGATGAACACAGAGAGAGAGAGAGAGAGAGAGAGATGCCATTCAATTCAGCAGAAACATCGTTCTAGTTCCTTATGATACAGATATTCCTGCTTCCGTGGCTCCCTCAAGACAGGGATACTGGAGCCATTAAAGACAGAGAAGCAAAATATTTAAAAGAGTTAGGAGGACAGTTCAACCCTATCCTTTTTTGATGTTCAGCGAGTTCCAGAGACGTTGTGATTTAAAAGATCAGACCCCTAGCTCCTAGGTAGTGGCCAGGTGAGATTAGCATCCTCCCGATTGCTTAGG
This sequence comes from Physeter macrocephalus, assembly GCF_002837175.3. Taxonomy (NCBI): domain Eukaryota; kingdom Metazoa; phylum Chordata; class Mammalia; order Artiodactyla; family Physeteridae; genus Physeter; species Physeter macrocephalus. The sequence continues at coordinate 11,366,149 of NC_041218.1, forward strand.
CTACCAAGGTTACCGAGCACTTACTTTAGTCTAGTCTGTGTTCGTGATACACTTACTTTAGTCTAGTCTGTGTTCGTGATATCATGACTGCATAAATTCAAGGTAGTGTGCTCATTGTTGGGGGGATGTACAATGGCAATGACGACATGGACTCTGTCCCTGAGGAATTTGGAAAATGTAGATGCAAATGATAACATTCTAAAGCAGGCTCTGATAAGCCTAAAGAGAGGTAAACATCAATGCCAGGGAAAGTTAAAGGAAAGTGTGATTAAAGTGGTAAGGAAAGGCTCCCCTGAAGAGGTGAGTCTTGAGCTGCCCCTGGGTAGAAAGTGTGGGCGGGTGTGGGAGACACATCCCCATGATGGCTGACACACTGCGCCACTCCTTAGTACCCAGGTTCCATTCCTGACACGTGCCTGACAGTGGTAAGAGCAACATTTTGGAGAAGGAGTGGGCAGCAAGGAGAACATGAAGCCTTGAGACATCAACTCGGGTATGTGTGGAGGTGGTGGAACCATTATCACCTGAAATAACCTTCACCCTCATGGCCCATATCAACCTCCACCAGAACGTTTTTGCACAAAGCGCTTCTTTGAAAAAATTTTCATCCACAAATTTGGTCCCCAATCAAAACGTATTTTGGATTTCTAGTTTCTGAAGGAAATGTGAGTTTTCTGCTTGGCAGAAGCTATAGCACCATCTTGTGGAAATAAATGCTTTAGGTCACAAGCCTTTTTGTTCTGAAAAGAGTAGTCATCTTTGCAAAAATCAAGCTTGAAATGTGTTCTTGGCTCTAAAGCATGCTTGGAACACACAATTTACAATTCACAAAAGGTTTCTCATAGATTGTAAATCTTGATGGCTGAGTTAGCAGCTCTCAATCAGTGGCAGCTTTCTTATTTTCAGAATAATCCCGTACACTTAGGATCCAATATTCTCTCACTTTAGGATTATTTCTTTTAGGCTCTGTGTCCACAGGTTTGGGTTTTAACCATGTCCCAAGGGATCCCGTCTTCTTTGAAGTAGCAAAGCAACTCTAAATCCCCAATGAAAATAAAGGAAAATAAAGGAAGAAACACTGGCTGTCATGGCTCTTTTCAGAGGAGTTGAGAAAACGAGGTCCTTTATATTTAAGGAGCTAAAACACTGTAATGGGGAGCTCAGGGAAAAATTCATACCTTCCAGGAACTTGCAGAATCATTTTCTAGAAATTTCATTGGGTCCGCTAAAAAAAATCCCTGGGAATATAGATTGTTTTATTAGATTTTGTTAAATTAGATTTTGATTAGTTAAAAATGGCTCAGATGTCTAACATTCAAGTTTTCATTCACATTCTCTTTCCCCTGCTTGTCCCGAGAGGTAGATTTACCACAATGTTGGTGAAGCTTAAGCTTCAGAGCCCCTACCGAGGGCCCCTTCCAAGGCCAGTACTATTTTATAGTCATAAATTCACATGCTTTTTCTTAAAGAAGCTGCCCAAAGTTTCATACGCTTCGGCCTAGTTTTGCTGTTGCCTGTCACCATCATCCCAGTTTCCAGCCTCTCTCTTTGGTTTCTTAGGTAACCCTCCAGAATTATTTTATGTACATATGAGCACATACAGATATAGACTATCCACACCTCCTTCCATTACACTCGCTTTTCTCAATGTAACTCGGAAACTTTCTATGTAAGATATAGAAGAACATCCATATTGTTTTTTGTTTGTTTTTTGCTAACTTCATGACATTCCATTGCACAGAGGTACCGCTCTTTACTCAATCAGCCCCCGCTGGTGGAACTTAGTGTGTATTTATCTTATTTGGTATAGTTTTTGTCATTTTCTTGTCTCCTGGAGGGTTTCAGAGACTTAGATGGTAGCTAAAAATCTTCAGTGGCCACCGGTTTCAGAAGAGGTAAGGATTAAAATAGGTGAAATTGGCAGAGGTAGGGCCAGCCTTGTTAGGTATCTAGGACTGTAACTCTTACCAAAACAGGTCCCCTAGTACCTACTATTCACAACCTAGCATGAATATGTGCATCTGCATGCTTATTTATGATTGTGAAACAAAGGATGGTTTTGCTAATGAAATTCTGAGTATCTGAAGACAAGAGGAAGAGATCATTGTAAGCCTAGGGTGCCTCTAAAATCATACTGGGTAGGCGTTGACTTCGCAAAAAGACAAATAGTCCATGAGGTCAGTAATACTCTATCAGTAACACTGCTGCAGCCCACAGAAAGATTCCCATTGCGCACACAATAACCATTTGTTCTGCTAGATCTGATGGAGAAGGGTCAAATAACCCAGGCATGGAGCGCTGGATGTCTGCTGCACACCGGAAGATTCAACCACTTACTATCTTGACTCTTTACTGACTTCAGCCACTACTTCCTTTCTGCTCTTCCAGTTCAATACAAACAACATGGGAATATCACTCTGGATAACTGGAAATCCAGCCTTTTTACCCTCTCCACCATCTTAAAGTATCAGCTGTCCAATCTCCTATTACATCCTACTTTCTGGGAAGAAAGGATCACTAACAGGTTACCCCAAATCTAACCCTTTGCCCAGTTATAACTTTTGTTCAGACAATCTTCTTTGGCTCTTCCCTAATATCTGTCTTCCTTAGAACTGAATTGTAGTGGGTTTTAGTTAAAGAGAGCACGTTTCAAATCCTCTATCTGTTTTATAAGGAGTCAGGTAAAATATACATAGAGAAAGTAGGGGAGGAGTAAAGAAAGAAGGTGAGAGAGGAGAAATGATGAATCTCTATGCTGTAGTATTAAAAATAATGTTCAGTACTTTTCAGCTTAAAAATTGTTGACATGTATATTACCATTTTGAAACTCCCAGCACCCCTTTGGAACAGATAGGGTGGGTGGCATCTTATCATCATCTTATAGATGGGGAAGCAAAACAAAGCAAAAAGACTGATCATGATATACCTGAACTCAGGTCCCCGGGATCCCCTCCTATCTAGAGATGTGATGATCAGGGCTGACACTGGCTGGGTCCCTCAGGAAGTGATCTGGGGAGTGTTAGCAGTTCAGAATATCTCTGCTGTAGTGGGGCCTAAAGGATTTGTCTTGAAGCTTTATTTGGATTGTATTTCACATAAAATTGAACACAAATCCATCATATGTATCAGTGGGAATGATGCTGCTGAGGGTCTGGGAGGGGGGCTCAAGTCTCTCTATTCCACCCCTTAGTACCACCAGTTCTCTCGAGTTTCACTGTTGTCCTGAAGAGCCAGAGAGCTAGGGAACTCAGAGCCTCTGATTACTTGTGGCAGAGACTGCTAGATGTTTAACAAAACTGTTTCCTATTATTCCTGGGAAATAACATATATAGGCCACACATCCCAGATTTCCTTGTGGTTTTGTATGACCATGTGACCAAGTTTTAGCCAATGAGATGTGAGCAGAAGTGCCAATCACTTTTAGGCCAGGCCCACTAAAGCCTCCATGCTTTTCCTCCTTCCAACACACATGACAACTTTGGGAACCACATGAACATGGTGACAGATCCACAAGGTGTGAGGACCCTGTGTCTCTGAATCACCAGGTGATGGCTAATTGCTTACTGGTTGGGAACTCCTTCTCTGAACAAGAAAAAAAAATTGTATTATGTTGAAAAAAATACCTTGGTGCAATTTAAAACAGTCTAACAAAATCCTAAATGATATTAATCTTTGCTTATTTTGTCCGGGGTTTAACTATAGTGTGTGAGCAAATGTGTGCTGATATGTATTTAAGAGCCAGAAGGTCAAGAGGAGATCAGAACAAGGTAACCTAAATGAACTTTTTCTTTTCCTTTTTTAAATGGCAATACTGACCCTTGTTTAGTTTAAAATTTTCTTAAAATGCAGTATTATTTTTTGCAGTACACTTTCCATTTTGAGAGTCATCTTTTTAAGCCTTTAATGTTTATCATTTTGAATATTTTCCTGTACCTTAATATATGTCTGCACACACACACAAACACATGCACACACACACATAGGCTTTTCTCTATAGGAATGAGAAAGTACTATATCAATATGACTTTTTTTCCCTCACTTTCTAGAATCTTCCAAATATTACAGAGATAAAACTTGTTTATTATAATAGTTGCATAATATTCCAGAATACAGATTTATAATGTTGTATTTAACAACCCCACTATTGAAGGATATTAGGTTATTAGTGACATTTTGCTATTGCAAATGTTTCAATTTAAAATAAATTTACACATACGTATTTTTTATATATATATGTGAATATTTCTATAGGATGTGTTCCTAGAATTGGAATTGCTGCATCAAAGGTATGCACATTTTAATTTTGGACGAGATATTCCCAAATAACCATGAAATCAATTTATATTTCCACCAAGACTGTGAGGAAATTCCTATTTGCCCACATGCTCAGCCATGCTAGAAAGTATCAATCTTTTTATTTTTGTCCACTTGAGGGGCAAAAAATGGTATCTCATGCTTTAAAATTAATTTCTCTAATCACTAGAGAGTCTGTACATCTCTCATCATGTTCATTTGTGGCTTTTACTTGTTCTACTGTGTGGGGTTCATTTGTCTCTACTATATCTAGGAATTTTTGCTCAGTTAAAAAACTGGTTTTTGTATTACTATTTTTTTCATTATACATCTATTGAAACTCTGTTAGCTATATTTTTATCTTTTTCTTAAAATGGATTTTCAGAATATTCAGGCTGATTTTTTTTTTTTTTTTTTTTTTTTTTTGTGGTACGCGGCCCTCCCTCTGTTGTGGCCTCTCCCGTTGCGGAGCACAGGCTCCGGACGCGCAGGCTCAGCGGCCATG
>NC_041218.1:11371060-11409341 GCF_002837175.3 Physeter macrocephalus
TCCTCCCGGACCGGGGCGCGAACCCGGTTCCCCTGGATCGGCAGGCGGACGCGCAACCACTGCGCCACCAGGGAAGCCCCCGGCTGATTTTTTTGAGTCTTAACTATGCGCAGAAAAAGATTCCAGAAGTCCTGGCTACAGAGAGGAAGTATGCTTAGTGATTATGGGTATGGTCTTTGGTGTCAGGCTGACCTGGATTAGAACCTAGGTTGTGTCATACACTTTCCTGTAACCACAGAAAAGTTCTTATCATCTCTATGCCTCCATTTCTTCTTTTTAAAAATGACTTCAGTAAAAGTACTAGACTCATAGAATTGTTATGAAGCTTAGAGAAGATAATAATGCATGTATCTCACCACAATGCCTGAAACTTAAGTGCTCAATAAATATTAGATAGTAAATTATTATATATAATGTGGGCAATAGAGATACAGAATTGGACGTTTAAGTTTTATTCCAGGTCCTAGAACCTATCCCAGTGAAGTTACTCTTAACAAGCTCCAAGAAGGCTAATAAAATTTAACTTTTCTTAGAGTGGGCATTTCACCTTATGTTTCAGCCAGCCTTATGGAATTCCTATTTCCTGGAGCACTAAAATATTCAATTCATTTATTAATTCAGCCGTTACTCTCGTGTTCCTACCATGTTTAAAGACCAAAATATTCAATTATTTTAAGAATCCATTTCATTTTCTCTGCCTGGAACTTATTCTATATTCCTTTGGAAAAAGTGAAAATCCAAATTCCAGTGAAATGTGAGGAAACCAACAGACAGAAAATTAGAAAATTAAGAAAGAACCTTAAAGATTGTCTAGTTCAACTTCTCATTTTATAGATGAGGAAACTGTAGGCCAGAGGAGTTAAACAACTTTTCTAAGGTCATATAGTGATTTAATGGGGGAATTGGGATGGGAACCCAGATATCCCAAATCTAAGCCAGCACTCTGTTGACTGAATCATGCTGTGCTCAAGGATCCACCTCTTCTTTTGGCCCAACATGATTTCAAAAATTAGAAACAAACAAAGAGAAGCACACGTTAAAAAAAGGTCAAAATGAGTCAAAGCTCTTCAAAGTTTGTCAAGAAAGCAGGAAGTATAAGACACTTCCCCGCTGGTTGGGAAAACATAGCTACATTTTCACCCAGTGGGACAGCATTCCAATTCTCCTTTCATTTGTTTTTGCCCCCTCGCAACAACCCATATTTAACAATGATACTCTACATTCACAGTAAATGGTAAACAACAATCCTACAGGTCTGTGGCTGGCAATCCCTCGTCCACATGCCAAAGATGCTACAGGTGCCAATATAAGGCAGCAAGTGAACCTGCTGCCACACATGGATTCCCATTCCTACCATTTCTGGGAGCTTCTACCCATAACTGTCTCCACCCTCTTGCCAGGTTTTTAGTTATTTTTTTTAATATAAATTTATTTATTTATTTTTGGCTGTGTTGGGTCTTCGTTGCTGCGCACGGGCTTTCTCTAGTTGTGGCGAGCAGGGACTACTCTTCATTGCGGTGCACGGGCTTCTCATTGTGGCGGCTTCTCTTGTTGTGGAGCACCGGCTCTAGGCATGCAGGCTTCAGCAGTTGTAGCACATGGGTTCAGTAGTTGTGGTGCATGGGCTTAGTTCCTCTGTGGCGTGTGGGACCTTCCAAGATCCCAATGCAAGACTCTTTCTTGCATTGTTTTCAGTTTCACTGTCCTGCTAGTTGAGAGGCTCTTCCTCCATCCCTGACCCTTGGAGTCACAGTCTTTTCTTGCTACCTCACTCTCATTTTCACACCAGTATAAAATGAAACTGCTTTCTTCAGCAAATTTAAGTACTATTTCTATATGGAGCTCAAGGCCTATCTTTGGCTGGACATTGAAAGTTCTTTCTTCTCTCCTCTCCCTTCTCCTGAAACATCACAATCTTTTTGATTTTTATACATTGGTTGTGTCTTGGTAATTAGATTGCCTTTGTTTAATCCCGGACGAGGTACTTATTACCTATGAAGCTTTGGTTAAGTTCCTTAATCTCTTTGTGCTTCTGTTTTCTCATAGGGCTGTTACAAAGGTTTGAAAAGCTAATACTTATAAGATGCTTAGAAGAGTGCCCCACCATAGTGAGTACTCAGTAAATATGTGTGCACACATGCACATGCATGTGTATGAACACGTGAGTGATATATGTGAAAACAGAGATGTCCTAGTTCTGGGTCTTAACACCATGCTCAGGTCTAAACCAAACCTCTAATTTCAATGAGAACAGCCTCTGTTCCCACCCTCTCTGTGCTGCTCCAAAACTCTGAACGTCTTTAGTGACCATGCCCACAGGACTCACTGACCAGGACCAGGAGCCTTCAATAAGTAATATCTGGCTCTCCCAGCCTCACTGTGGCATATACTAGACTGAGAAGGAACCCGCACTCTCCTAACATAGCTTATGTTGGGATAGGTTAGCCTTATTCTTAATTTAATAACATTGATAGTGCTGTACTACATTGTCCTGTTAAGTAGAAAAGGCTTGGGAGTCAGATTGTTGGGGTATGAGTCTCACATTTGCCATCTGCTTAATATTTGCATCTATAAAATGGGATGATAATGAGAAATGGATTTGTTATGATGATGAAATGTGGTGATCTCTGTGAACTAGCTATCAATGGGCAATGGGTGGCATGGAGTAATTAATAGTACTATTAACTATTATTATTATTAACACCCTTTTTCCATTCAGTTGCCTCTGCTTAAGGCTTTCCATTCATACCCAGCGATTGAAAGTCGGGCTGTAGCACTTGCTAGCTCCTCCTAAGTGAAGAGTATATGTTTATTCAGAGAGAATCATAGATATTTTTCTTGAGAAGATGAAAAGAGTTTGGAAACAAGTGGCCATCAAAAGCCCAGGGCAGACTGGACAGTGGATTTTGTTGGGTAGTTCCCTGGGATGCCAGCTGAATGTGTGTGGACTCACTCTCTGATCTCAGAAATTGTAAGACAGATGATAGGATTTAATCAACAAATCAATTTCCCCTAAGCCTAAGTAGGCATTTAGGTACATTTACTATTTGTAAGAGGATTTACGATTGAGAGGAAACATCCGAATGTGGGGTAAAAATGGACAAATTTATTAATGGATTCTGGGTCTCTACCTGTAGCTACGGTATTTTAAAAAATTATTATTGAGGTGGCTACATCAGTAATGCATGCCATTCTGTTATTACTGCACACACCTGATGAAGTCAGAGGTAGAGTGTCTATTTTAACCTTCTGGGCCCCTTAGTACTGGATGGAATAAATTTTTACCTCTAGATAGTCTTAATGCACCAAGCAGTTAAATGAAAAAATAAATATGTTTGATAGAATTAAATATAACAAATGCAGAAAAACCTAAATACTTTATGGGGAGGAAAAGAGAATGCTTTACAGAGTGTCTTGGATCATTTAGTTTCAGACATAAAGAAAGTGATGAGCTTAGGTGGTATTCAGTACCCAAGGCTCCAAGTAGACTACTGAGGGTGGTGATTCAAATGTCACTCCAGCTGGAAATGACTCCTTGAACAGTGCTCTCCACAGGGCACCCTTGAGCCCTGTGTTCCTCAGGCTATAGATCAGTGGGTTCAGCATAGGTTGAAAAAACTGTAAAACAGGAAAAGGATCTTCTGCTGGATGGCTGGATTTGGAGGCCATGTACATGATGATGGCACTGCCAAAGAAGAGCCCGACCACGCAGAGGGGGGAGGAGCAGGTGGAGAAGGCCTTTCTGCGGCCCTCACCTGACCGGATCCTCAGGATGGCAACCAGGATGCGTGTTTAGGAGACCAGCACCAAAGAGAGGGACCCAACTAAGACAAACACAGAAGCAACAAAGATGACAACTTGGTTGAGCCAGGTATCAGCACACGCCAGTTTGAGGACAGACAGGATTTCCCAGAAGAAGTGGTTGATTTCATGAGGCCTACAGAAGGCTCAGGATGAGACCCACATGGAACAGGGCCAGGAGGGTGCCATATGCCCAGAAAATCACCACCAGGGTGATGCAGATGCCCAGCTTCCAATGACAGAATATTGGAGGGGGTGGCAGATGGCCACATACTGCTCATAGGACATTACCACCAGGAGAAGACATTCGGTGTAAGCAAAAGTCAAAAAGAGAAAGGTCTGTGTCATGCAGCCAGCAAAGGAGATGGGCTTGGCTGGACTCAGGAGGTCTCCCAGCATCTGGGGCACCGTGTTGCAGGCATAGGCTATGTCAACGATGGCCAGGTGTGAGAGGAAGAAGTACAGTGCAGTCTGGAGTCCAGTGAGATGAGCCCCAAGATGACCCTGTTCTCCAGCAGGGTGAAGGTGTAAGACAGGGAGAAGAGCCCAAAGAGAAGTATCTGAATCCCTGGGCCAAGACAAAATCCCAGGAGAATGAATTCTGTAACCACTGTCTGATTTTTCCCCCATTTCACTATGAAAAGGATAAAATGGAATTGCTTAGGACAGAGTTATCAAAAACATCTAGACATTATTTCATAAAAATAGTCACTTTTAAAGGACAAAATTTTAGGGTGATGACTAGTTTTTCATTAAGTTAATCACTTAATCTAACATCCAGTTTTATAGGAAGGGGATTGTGTCACCAGTGATAGGTTACCTAGAGCCACTGATACTTGTGATGGGGAGAAAGACTGTCAAATCAAAAGAGGAAATAAAATAACCATGAAATAGGGATGATCTTGGAGCTGCACGTGTCAACATCACAAAGAGAATTTCTGGGATGCAGAAGTAATCAGTAATGGAAGAACTCCGAATATGAGAATTAGAGTAGTCCTAGAAAAGAGATGTAATTCCAGTTTCTCGAGAGAAATATCAACTGCGTCACTTTCAGCAGCTGAAATCAACCTTTGCTCTCTAGAGCAGCTTACATGATAACAGGAGGAAGAAAAAGATAAAGTGAAACTTTTATGACAATGTGATTGTTTAAGTTGCTAAGAAGGAATCAGTGGATATGCTCCATGTGAACTCTCATGAGTGATGAAATCAAACCAACCACTGGGCATTTGTCAATGAATGTACTGATGGGTTCACAGTTACTGATTTACCAAATAACTTTTTTGAAAAGCAATCCTTACAGTTTGTAGGAATTGGATTTTGGGGGCTGCCCAGTGTTCATGTATTGTGAATCTCGTCTTGTGTGCAGGGGTGTGAGTCTGAAGTCAGGCATTCACACGTCGTTTTGAAGGCTGTGGTGAGTGTGGATGCAGGTGAAAACACTTCAAGACGTAGTTCCCCATGTGCTACTTGTAACCCTACTACTTTACTCCTAACAAAAGAGAAAGTCTAGGTCATAATCTAACTGGAACTGGGAAAGGCCATACCTGGAACAACAGTGTGTTGCAGGCCTCGCCATTTGTGTGACGGCTTAACATTTGCATCATGTTTCATTTGTGAAATTCAGAAAGACAAGAAATGACTATTCATTAAAAAATCAATTCTGCCCTGTTCAGCAACACAAGAATTGATATCTGCTTTACAGATAGCTAATTTCCTTTTGGTAAAGAGATAATTTAGTGAATTTGTCATTTTACAGATTTATGTAGCATTAAATTGGTGGGCCAGTATTTGATGCTTCTGTGAATTGGTGATGTATCAAACAATAGTTGGCTTGTCCTTAAGTCCTGGATGACAGCTGCCTCAAAATACCATGCAGAAATCTAGCATCTTTGCTGGTGCAAACATTGAGTTGCACCTTTGCCAGGCAAAAATAACCTGGGGCTGAGCTACTGAATTTGTGCCTGCTTGCTACTAAAGAAAAGACTTCTCCAGGGTTAATGTATGGAAAGGTGCTTTTGTTGATAAGATCCTGGTCTAGTTGTCGTCGTACCAATGGAGACATTAATGAGATGCTCCCTGAGGACCTTGGAAATAAGAGAAACAATACTGATTTTTGAGAAGCAAAACTTGTAAAATCCACTCATAATGGATGGGAAGAACTGGAGGAGGAAAACAAGAAAACCTGTGTAGACATATAACTGGAGAGTTCTGAGTGCATCCAAAAACTCCACTCAAGGAGCTTTGATGCGATCTCACGGAAGAGGCGGAGGAGGATCTGATCGTGACTCAGGAATCCAAATGTGACAGTTGTGTGAGATACTTGTCTACCGTAAGACTGAGGAATAAAGAAGAGGGTTACCCATGGGGCGAGTGGTTATCAGCACGTCTTCATCACTGTCCAGGGGAGTCTAGCCTGATGGTACGAGAGTGCTGTCCTCCTGGCAGGTCTATGTCTACAGCTCAGATGGCGTGAGTGATCAGGGATCAATAACCCTCGCTGGTAAAATCTCCAGTTAACTGCCCCTGCCCCGATTCCATGCTCACCAATCAACGGGGAGGTATTAATTTACCTTCTTATGCAGATATTTTGACAAAGAGGGAATGTGCTGGTAAGCAAAGTTCTTGCCAATATTTTTATAATAAATAATTCCATTCAGGGTTATTCATGGTTCGTTTTTTGAGTTTGAGTACTACGATACAGATGAGAAATGAATAAAATTTCCGAAGCTGGATCTACAAAGTGAGGGCCAGGCCCTAGACAGTGATAATCACATAGAAATACAACCCAAGGAAAGCTCTTCTGAGAAGCTAATTGAAATCCTGAAGGACATCCCCACTAGATCCCTCTCTAGAAGCAACAAATGACTGTTTTTTAAATAAGTATTATCAATCAATTATTATATTACCAAGACACAACAGAATCTACCATACTATGAACTCCTAACATGCGACTAAGGCTTATTTTTTTCAGGAGTATATAAAAAACTACTGTGCTAGGACAACCTTTTAAATTTATTTGGAAAACATATTAAAATATTTAGTTGTGAAAATGAGTTTGAATCTGCATCTTATAAAATGCTTAATCTCTTTATTCAGTCCTCCTTTATTTCCTTCTGTAACTTCCAAAATGATTAGATAAAGGATATAGAAACACTACTTACAAAGTATGAATGTCTTGCAAACCTAAAGGGAGAGAAAAGAGAAAGAAGGTCCTAACAAGTACATTAAGAGTCTTTACAAAAACAGTTGACATATTGACAACTGGATTGTAACCCACTCCTTGTGAACAAGGAACAGGTGTATCTAGTTTTGTAATTTTGGCACTTAGCAAATATTTACTGAGTGAACAAATGAATGAATGAATACACATAAATGAGTGAATGCCTAAATATTGAAAGTTTGGACCATTCTTGGACTGGGTCTGTAATTTCTGACTTGCTTAAATCTTCTTGACCATAATCATACCCAAATAAGGACATTCATCCCAAGGCCAAAAAAAACACTGACTGAAGTTTGATAACAACAACGGTAGAATCTCAAAATGTTTAAGCCCTGAACACTTGAAAGACACTTCTATTTTCTTTCTTTTTTCCCTCATATTTTATTTCATTCTACATGTTATTAAAAGCATCTTACCTGAACTCAAATGGATTAAATTTGCTAAAGGACTAGCAGAAGTGAAAGGAGAGACTAAGAAAGGAATTAAATATATAGCAGTTCCGAATGCAACATTCAAGCATTGTTTGATGCTATAAATGATACATCTTATATGTATGTACAAGTTAGCATTTTAAAAATTGGCAAATCGTTTTATGACTAATACGTTATCCATGATCTCTGTGGTTTCAAAGTAAATATCTAAGATTGAATTCATTTCTTTATACACGAACAAACCTGTCAGCACTAGATGCGGCCTACTTTTCAAAAAGTAAAATTTAAGATCTGATGAGCTGACAAACTCTTTTCTAATGTTGTGGGCATGAGTCACATAGCATTCCTAAAAATGAAAGCTATTTTTAAATCCTCAATTCAACTTAAGTACTGCATGTTTTACTTTCCAGTTATAAGAAACATTTGTTACAATTAATGTACTCAATAGAACCCTTCTCTGATTCTTTTCTAGATCAAAATATTTTAACATTTCTCTTGAGTTTTTTTCCTTGACCCATGTGTTATTTAGAAGGATGTTGTTTACTCTCCAAATATTTGGGGGGATTTTCCAGCTATCTCTCCATTATTGGTTTCTACTTTAACTCCACTATGATCTAAGAACAGACATTGTATGATTTCTATTCTTTTAAATTTGTTCAGGTGTGTTGTATGGCCCCAAATGTGGTGTATCTTGGCGAATGTTACATGTGAGCTTGAGAAGAATGTGTATTTTGCTGTTGGATGAAGTGGTCTATAGGTGTCCATTATATCCAGTTGATGGGTGGTGTTGTTTAGCTATATTCTTACTGATTTTCTGCCTGCTGGGTTGTTCATGTATGATAGTATGGCACTACAGAGTAGTAATTAAAGAGCATAAGCTTAAGGATCAGACACACATTTACTACTTGTATGACTGGGTAGCGTTCTTAACCCCTCAGCCCTAGTATTAATTTTTTTGAAAGGAGAAAAGTGATGGTACCTATTTCATGAGGTTGTTGTGAAGACTGAGATAATACGTGTTAAATAGTGGAATGATTTAACTGAGACAAAAAACTGAGCATATTCCTGCCACACAGGAATTGTAAGTATTACAATGTAAGTCAACAATGCGATTTGGTGGATAATATACAGTTGAAGGATCAGGAAAGCAGGTTTTGGCTTCTGACCTTTCAACGTTTTTATTGGGAAAGTGCATGATTAGTTGAAGAGATATTAGGGATTAAAAAGAGCACAAAACTGTGACAATTCTATTAAAAACTAAAGAGATTATCCTTTAAGTAGCAACTCCTTCCCTTTTCTTCACTCCCCTCAACAATCTCAACTACACACACACACACACACACACACACACACACACACACACATACACACACACATTCATGTACATTCCAGGTTTGGGAAAGTCTAACGTTTAAAGTATTTTCTGTGTGTCTGACACTGTTGTCCAAGTTATGGGTAATGGATAAGATGTGTATGGGCTTCAGAGATTATATATTGTGGTTTTGTTGATGAGACATAAACACAAGGACTGAACTAATGTCATTTTCCCCTGAAATGAAAGATCACTCCATAATACATCCCAGTATAATCTTCCTTGGTTTGTGAAAATGATTCCATATATTTAACTTAAATCCATCACACAGGCTATTCTTATTTTTTTATCTAGCGTCAATGTTTACAAGGTTATTGCTTTCATGCAGCTGCTTAACCACTGTATAGAACAAAATTAACCAAATTCTACACATACATACACTATTTGTGAGGAATATGTTCAGAAAGTTAGCATTAACTTCTCCTCAAACTGTCCCCATAGCAGAATAACCATCAGTTCACATTTATAGAGGACTGAATTTCCTTACCTATGCTTAAGAAGAATAGCACTATAAAAGCGAGAGTTAGGAATTTGGGATTAATGTATATACACTACTATATATAAAATAATGAACAAGGACCTACTGTACAGCACTTGTAATAACCTATATGGGAAAAGAATCTAAAAAAGAATGGATATATGTATAACTGAACTACTTTGCTGTACACCTGAAATTAACACATTGTAAATCAACTATACACTAATATAAAATAAAAATTAAATTAAAAATACAAAATCAGAAGACCAGATGCTACAACATATATAAGAGGAATTGATAGTAAAAAAAAAAAAATAATAAGGCAATCTGGTTAGCATCCACATTTGGACTCAAGACCTCAGAAGAGGAAAGCACCTGAAGGTTGGATGGAGTCCTGCTTTGGGGGGGCTTCTGTGGGAGCTGCAGAGCCCTCACTTCCGTTCCTGATTGAAAATGGGACCAGATCTTCAGAAAAGGAGGTTTTATTCTCCGATGGGCTCAACCTAGCTGGCAGCTCTTGAGAGTTCACTGGAAGGGGCGTGCTGTGAGATGCAGTGCGTGCCCACCTCCACTGGGGAGGAGAGACAAAGCAATTCTCTTTTCTATTTCTGTTCTCATCCCCAGCAGGACACACGATTAGGAAATACAGACAGCCCCAGAGCGCACCCCTGAGACAACATCACTCATTACAGTCCCCTAATATTTGGCATTATTTGGATTTCATGAATCCCCAGCACTGCCCTAGTTCCAAAATCTCCAGATGGTTCAGGTGAACCTGTAAGGAAGCAGACCCAGTGTGACAAGGAATAAATTCCTGGCATTAACATCTGTAGTTCAGCTTCTCCCCAGTGACTGGGTCCCTTGTGTTGCAGCAGAGTTGGGCAGAAAGCACCTTGAAAAAGCAGCTGATTCCAAGTAGCAACTCCAGGTGTGAAGATGCTGCAGAGAGCAGGTTATGGACGAGGGGAGTGGACCGGGGGTCCAAAGGGGCAAGGTGTCCCGGGGGCTTATTAGATCCTGCCTAAAGGAGGGTTTTCTAGGATGCAAATCACCAAAGTAGGTTGACCATTAGAAGAATCTCTAATCTCCATTCTGAGGCCAGTCCCTCAGAGGAGGGGAGGAAAGGATGCTCTCCAAGACAGCTTCCCCTAAAGGCTTCCGGCCTCTACTGGGATTGGGAGAAGATTCGCTACCTCAGATGTTGTCGTATTTATTTGTATTTTGCTGCGTTCTTTTACTGAACATAAAAGGGTTAAAATGCTATTTTGGAAATCTCACATCAATCCATCATGCAACTTAAGAACTAGTTAGTTCATTATAGTGTGATTCCTGACTTACTGGGCTTGTGACATAAACTTGAGGGAACTGGGCACAGTTACCAAGTTTTGAGAACACGTCCACCTGTGCTCCTACTGTACACATCCACTGTGAGAAGAAACACACAAAGTTGGCTCCTAATCGTATGAAATGCCAGGTGCATATTAGGCAGTCCATAAGTATTGGGACCCTTTTTCTTTCTTTCTTTCTTTTCTTTTCTTTCTCTCTTCCTTTCTTTCTTTCTCCTTTCCTTCCTTCCTTCCTTCCTTCTTTTCTTTCTTTCTTTCTCTCTTCCTTTCTTTCTTTCTCCTTTCCTTCCCTCCTTCTTTTCTTTCTTTCTCTCTCTCTCTCTCTCTCTCTCTCTCTCTCTCCCCCTCTCTCCCTCTCTCTCTTTCCTTCATGTTCCATGTGACCTGCAGAAAATGTGGAAATCGGGAAACTCACACATAAAAGAAAAACTGAAATACCGTGAAAACAATAGTTTAGGACTATTGTTTTCATATGTTTAGTTTCAAAACTAAAACATAGTTTTCTATGTTCATTTGACCATAGGTCATAAAAAGTAAAAAAATTTGAACAAAGACAATAATAAATTAAATATAAACATTTATGATACGAAACGAACTTAACCGTAGGAAAATGCATCATTTCAAAATTACATGTTTTTTTTTTTGTCACATATCAAGGTGACATAGCTCTTAACTTGTGGACAACTTCTAAAAGTGGTCAGAGTAAAACATAAACATATATAAAACATAAATGTATATGAAGGAAAATAACATACATAATACAGTCAGCTTTTAATTGCAATAAGTATGTTCTCAAATAGTTATATTATCTGTCAGCATTGGACATATTTTGTCAGCACTGGGCATTTTCTGTAATCACTGATTTTCTTTTAACCTGAATGTATAACCATTATGGTTATAGCAAGGTCCACCAGGATTTGAACATAATTTCCATTTGAAAGTAGAATAAATAAAAATCAACACATTGATAATATAAACACCTCCCAGATTAAATTATCTTAATAATTGGTTTGCAAATTGGTGGCTTTTAACTGATGAAATAAATATGCAAGTCAAGGATGAACCTGTCTTCAGAAAGTCATGACAGGCTTGGAATTTATGGAAAATTACAATTGTAAAATATTATTAACTGTATTTCTGGAGTAATTATGTATTAAAAGGTCAGAAGTTCAATGTTTGATTTGGAATCCTGAAAACTGGGAAATTAAAAAGGCAGAATTTGCTTACTGAGCACAGCCCAAGACATAGAAACTTCATTTAGCAGACACCTGGTTTCTGATTATGAGAATTGTGATCTATTGGGGGGGAAATTTATTCTAGTTTTAGAAAATACCCTTCAATATTATTCAATTGCATTTGCTCTGATTCTAGGCTCATTGAGCCATGTCCTTATTTTCTATTCATTTCTCTGATTTTTGAAAGGAAAATTGGGGAATCTTGGATAATGGGTATAGGTACTCCTTTTCCTAAGAAGAAATATCCTCCATTATAAGGTTCAAATTGGCATCCAGGTTAACCATGATTATCTCGTGAGTTTTGTGAGGGTCAGTCAGTTCTTCAGTGACCATAACTCCCAATGAAGAAGCCCCACACCAGATAAACACTGATGCTCAAATTGTAATTTCATAGTCTGATCATCAGGATTCCCATAGAAATGGTTAACTAAGAGAGGTTAGAACACTATTTTCTGACTTAATTAAGTATAAACTTTATTAAGGACTAAACATTAACCCCATTAAACATTAAACAAGAACACTGATCCCTTTATTGAAATGATGAGGGCTTCCCAGGGGACCGGGTTCGTGCCCTGGTCCGGGAAGATCCCACATGCCGTGGAGCAACTAAGCCCGTGAACCACAACTACTGAAGCCCGCGTGCCACAACTACTGAAGCCTGCGTGCCTAGAGCCTGTGCTCCACAGCAAAAGAAGCCACTGCAATGAGAAGCCCGTGCACCGAAAGGAAGAGTAGCCCCTGCTCACCACAGCTAGAGAAAACCCTTGCGCAGCAACGAAGACCCAATGCAGCTAAAACTTAATTAACTAATTAATTTTAAAAATTTTTTAAAAAGAAATGATATTTGTTCAATAATATAAAACACTCTGGTGCAATTAAGTAGTTTCTCTTAATCCCCCAAATTCTTAATTGTTCAGCAGGGCTTAACTCCATTAAAGCTTTTGATAGAACTTACTTCTTCAATTTACTCCAGGGTTTAATTTACAACCAAAACATTTTTATAACTGTGCTTAGAAGCCTTTACTTATCTCCAAGCTTTATTTCTTTTCAAGTAGTTGAGACCTGACTATATTCCAAGATAACATTTAAAAAAACCATAATTTGCAAAAGATATAATTTACTTTATACCCCTTAAAAACAGTGTTATTTTCTTCCAGCAGTAGAAAAAAAATTCTTAAAGTTTTGTCTGTGTATTTAGCCACAAAATGACATATTTTTCATTAGGAGGAAATTTTCATAACTGCATAAACACCTCACTTAACCCTTTGTCTTTTGAGATTCTAGTAATGTATATGGCATTCTATATAGAGTGTCAGGAAATTCTTGTTTGTGTGGCTATAATTTGAGATTTTTTCATTGCAAGAATAACCGATGAATAATAAATCATGTACTTTCCCTATTTTGTTTTGTTCTTAATCGCCAAAGGATCAACTAGCCCCTTGGGCATTCTATCTTTTATTCATTTCCTTTTTATCCCTCATATTCGTCGTGCACCTGTTCCTGTGAACATTCTCGTACAGAACTTCTCCCATGTCTCTATTTTCTAAACACAATGATTAAACTTTTCTAAAGCTTACATACTATGTAGGTGATCGACTTTGCAAATTCTTCCAGATTCCCTTGAGAAAGCTGGTTTTCTCTTTAAAGCCTTGAGACAGAAAAATAGATTGATTTCATGCAGTGGGTAAGTAGAAAAATGTATACAGAATAAATTTTTTAAATTGAATGAGGTCATCCCCTGAGATGTATCTTGGATTACTTATCCAAGACAAAGCAGAGAGTTGGATTTATTTTCTCCAGATGATCCCACATTGAAGAGTAGGGATAGTGACCCTCACTTTCTGTATCCAAAGAGAGCACAGACCCTCACAGGCTGATCTAGGGTACTGTGTTTAGACCTACATCCTCTTTAGAGGCTCACTTTGCAGGAACAAAAAATCATTTTGCTCTAGAGGATGGTTACAGGAAATATTCACAATGAGTCAATCAGTATCAAGATCTCCTGTTCTAGTAAACTTCTAATTAAGTGTTATGAAAATAATTTCATTTGACCAAATAAGTTTCGAAAACACTGGCTAAAAATTGCAATAGAATTCTTTATTTACCATAGGAATTTTTACAGTTTTCACTGTATGATAATATGAATTGTGAGTCCCCTAAAATGATACATTTAATATGTAATAATTCTAAAACTTATTTGACCACAGAATTTATTTTTAAAGCCATCTTAAGGGGCTAGAGCTTTGAGGAAAACATTTTGGGAGATATGGGGCTGGAACATAGCTTAATGAAGAAATTATAAATAGTATTATTCTAGATCTGTGGCTTCCAAATACTGGTCTATAACATCCAATAGCATCACAATTTGCTATAGATAATATTTGGACAATGATAATATTTAAAGGCATAAATTTCTATAAAATACTTCCTACATCTACTCAATCAGTGATCTAACGGTGGGTCAGGAGACAGTTCTATTTTTTTTTTTTTTTTTTGCGGTACGCGGGCCTCCCTCTGCGGCGGCCTCTCCCGTTGCGGAGCACACGCTCACAGGCTCCGGACGCGCAGGCTCAGCGGCCATGGCTCACGGGCCCAGCCGCTCCGCGGCACGTGGGATCCTCCCGGACCGGGGCACGAACCCGTGTCCCCTGCATCGGCAGGCAGATTCTCAACCACTGCGCCACCAGGGAAGCCCGACAGTTCTATTTTTAATAAGAGTCTTAGATAATCTTATGCTGAGTTGGGTTTGGGACCTCTTATGATAATATCCTCCTAGGTCACTGCCAACCCTGATACCACCATCTTTTCATAAAGCTCTCTCTATTCCTAGCACTCTCTTCAATGCATTCTTTACTTCTGAATTCCTAAGAGTATAGATAAGGGGGTTGAGCATGGGATTGAAAAGTCTGTGAAACAGGAAAAGATATTTCTTCTGTTCCTTGGGGTTCCCGTATCTGGGTCCAACATACATGACAATGGCTATGCCGTGAAAGAGTCCAGCCACACAGAGGTGAGATGAGTAGGTGGAGAAGGCTTTTCTTTGACGTTCCCCAGACTGGATCCTGAAGACAGCACAGAAGACACACATATATGAGATTACAATTGAGGAGAAGTGTCCCACTAGCACAGAAATCATTCCAGCCAGTACCACAGTTTCATTGATGTGTCTATCTGTACAAGCAAGTTTGAGAACAGCCATGATTTCACAGGAAAAGTGACTGATTTTCTGGGATATACAGAAGGGTAAGGGTAAAAGTAACACTAGATGAATCAAAGACAGAAGGACACCAATGGTCCAGGAAATCACCACCAGCATGATGCAGACTCTCCAGGTCATGATGGCAGAGTATCAGAGGGGCTGGCAGATGGCTACATAGTGATCATAGGACATCACCACCAGGAGAAGACATTCTGTGACAGCAAATGCCAAAAAGAGAAAGATTTGTGTCATGCAGGCAGCAAAGGAGATAGGCTTGTCAGGACTCAGGAGGTTTACCAGCATCTAGGGCATGGTGTTGCAGGCATAGGCTATGTCAACGATGGCCAGGTGTGAGAGGAAGAAGTACAGTGCAGTCTGGAGTCCAGTGAGATGAGCCTCAGGATGACCCCGTTCCCCAGCAGGGTGAAGACATAGAACAGAGAGAAGAGCCCAAAGAGAAGCATCTGAATCGTTGCATCAGGGGGAAATCCCAGTAGGATGAACTCTGTGATACCTGTCATATTGTCTCCCATATCCCTATGACACAGGAAATTCAGTTAATGTCCATGGTTAAAGAGGAGTCTTTGAAAATAGATTTATGTCAACTATATCTTTCTGTGGTATAAAAAAGTGTTCAGAAACACTTTCAGTGAATTTCTGTGTTTTTAAATGAACGTTTAAAGAATTTTTGGGGGGCTTCCCTGGTGGCGCAGTGCTAAGAATCCGCCTGCCAATGCAGGGGACATGAGTTCGAGCCCTCGTGCATGAAGATCCCACATGCCGCGGAGCAACTAAGCCCGCAAGCCACAACTACTGAGCCTGCGTGCCTAGAGCCCATGCTCCGCAACAAGAGAAGCCACCACAATAAGTCATGATGGCAGAGTATCAGAGGGGCTGGCAGATGGCTACATAGTGATCATAGGACATCACCACCAGGAGAAGACATTCTGTGACAGCAAATGCCAAAAAGAGAAAGATTTGTGTCATGCAGGCAGCAAAGGAGATAGGCTTGTCAGGACTCAGGAGGTTTACCAGCATCTAGGGCATGGTGTTGCAGGCATAGGCTATGTCAACGATGGCCAGGTGTGAGAGGAAGAAGTACAGTGCAGTCTGGAGTCCAGTGAGATGAGCCTCAGGATGACCCCGTTCCCCAGCAGGGTGAAGACATAGAACAGAGAGAAGAGCCCAAAGAGAAGCATCTGAATCGTTGCATCAGGGGGAAATCCCAGTAGGATGAACTCTGTGATACCTGTCATATTGTCTCCCATATCCCTATGACACAGGAAATTCAGTTAATGTCCATGGTTAAAGAGGAGTCTTTGAAAATAGATTTATGTCAACTATATCTTTCTGTGGTATAAAAAAGTGTTCAGAAACACTTTCAGTGAATTTCTGTGTTTTTAAATGAACGTTTAAAGAATTTTTGGGGGGCTTCCCTGGTGGCGCAGTGCTAAGAATCCGCCTGCCAATGCAGGGGACATGAGTTCGAGCCCTCGTGCATGAAGATCCCACATGCCGCGGAGCAACTAAGCCCGCAAGCCACAACTACTGAGCCTGCGTGCCTAGAGCCCATGCTCCGCAACAAGAGAAGCCACCGCAATAAGAAGCCCGCGCACCACAATGAAGAGTAGCCCCCGCTCGCCTTGCCGCAACTAGAGAAAGCCTGCAGGTAGTAGCGAAGACCCAACGCAGCTAAAAACAAATAAATAAATAAATTTTTTAAAAAAAGAATTTATTTGGTAACCCTAAAATATATACATACATACACATAAACACATATGTACATATATTTCCTTTCTTGTTAAGTTTTTAGCAGAGGCTAATTTTTCAAAAATATTGGTTTGGCCAAAAAGTTCGTTCGGGTTTTTCCGAAAGATGTTGAGACAGTACGAAAAACCCGAACAGAGTTTTTGACCAACCCAATGACTATGTTGCCACATGTTAAGAGACTATATAGTTTTTGTTTCATTCAGTGAGACACCTCATATCCTTCAAATAAATTCTGCTTTTCTTTGCTCATATTAGAGTTACTTCTGTTTTTTTTTTTTTTTTTTTTCAAAAACTATGACCCTTAACTGATACACATGCTAAAGTCCTTAAGCTGCAATATGTCTAATCTCGACTTGGAAGGGCTCATCAAGGACAGGGTATACTAAAGGTAGATGTACCATTTCCCAGATACACCATTAGCTATTAATCTCTCACCTGCCTGTCGAAACACACTTCCTACTCCTGCATCTGTTGTCACCTCCACAACTAATATTGCGCAAAATCTCTTCTTGTTCAAATATAATGACTTATTTTCAGCCTAAAATCTATTCTTTTCATATTTAGCTTTTCAAAATACTTAGATGAACATTTATATGAATGACTGAATAGATTTGTACTGTGTTGTTTATCTAAACACAAAAACAGATTCAGTAACTTTGTTAGATTTTGACTCAATATTGATAAACACTTTAGAAATACCCAGTTTTAGATACTGTCTCTGCACGTGATTGGGAATAGCTAGAGGACTTCTGTGAGGGATGCTGCAAAGGGGTCTTTAAATTCCTGGAGAGATTGAACTAAATCATCTTTCTTACTCTATGATCCCACAATTAGAATGTACGTATAAACATGATATTCCCCTTCTTGCTTAAATTTTATTCCCATTTTTTAATGTAAAATCATCTTGTCTTGAAGAGAGCAAGAGTGGGCAGTAATTCTCAATTTAAATGGCTATAAAATTATCAACCCATTTAAAAATCATCCCATTTGCCTTGTTACTGCCCTATTGCTATTCCAATGATAAGTGTCAGGTCCAGAAGTTTGAAAATAAAATAATTTGGCATTTATTGATTTCCTATTACATACCTACCATTGTTCTGAGGGTGAAGCTATCAATGATAGGAACTCTGAACTCATACTAACTGCTTAGACTCTGGTCTCATAATACTGTACCTAAATACATAACTATTTGGACACTTATCCAATAACTGAATATTTGTCCTTATATATTTAGATATTTGACTTCCCTCTATATGTGGTACTTTAAGCCTAGTTTTTAAAATAAAAAGGTACTGGACTTTTTTGATTAATATTAAACATTTACCAGAAAGTCATACACACTTATCTCGTTACCTTAAAAACAGCTACCAGTAAAAAACAACCATTCATATATTGATTATATTAACCTATTGCTATATTGCTTAATAGTATCTTTTACTCAGCCTACTATTTATACTATCAATGAGAAAAATTTGAGCATTAATAAAAATATACTTTTGCATGATATGGAAGAGCGACAGTGAAAGCTAACAGGCAATGAAAATGATGTCAAAATATATTTGACCAGAACTCACAAAAGTAATTAAGAAACTTGTGTATCTAGGGATGATTTCTGTGTAAGGACCTCACAAAATCTTCATGCAGAAAAAGCAAACATACCTGGTGTGGCTAAATTTCCTGATGGTGCTGGAAGGCTTGCTCCTCCTCTGAGAACTGCCAAGGAAGGATATTGGCTTTTCATGTTGCCTAAGAGAAGAGAAGGCTTTGTTCATTTATTATCTCCACAGGGCACCTTCTCAATTGTCATGAGGGCTTTGTGTAGGGCATGAGACAGTAGGTCTCACTTACACCAGTGTGCTCCCTATAGAGGCGTAAAGAAGCCAACCACTGTTCCCCTTCTGAGACTGAAGAGGATTGGCAGTCTCTGTCTCTGAGGAAGCCAGAGAAATAGCGAGATCTTTAGAGGTTACGATAAGAACAGGAAATACCTTCATAATTAAAAGGATACACACATATTAAGTTATACTCTGGTGACCCCATGAATATTACAGGTACCCAAATACAGGAATTTATTATAGTTTCATGAATTTTTATGTTGTTCCAGCTCCCAAACATTCAAGAGGCACTCAGGAGATGCAGAGATTCATCCCTGGTTATTGTCTGACAGTGAAATAGAAACTTGACATTAATTCCCAAAGCCATATTTCTTTTAGTGTACATAGTTTTGTTTCCCAGCTTCTGTGAACCTTATGGGAGAATAAACTTGTATTCAAAGGTAATAACCATTAAATCATGTTAGATAGCAACTCAGAAGCTACATCCTTGAGCACAGATCTGGAAATGTGTGGGCACCCCTGTTAGGGTTTCACGTTGGACATGCCCTGCAGCTTGTTGATCTGTCTGGAGGATGAATGACTAAGGCACAAGGGCTGAGTGAAGCTTACTTTTGAAAAATTTCCCTTTTTGATAATTTCTGGACCTGCCCTTATGGGAAAGATAGAGGTCTGTAAAGGCAGAGGGCCAACTCCTGTCCTCTTTACCCTTATGGTGGGGCTGGTTATATGTATTCTACCTATCAGAGTAGGCAAATACTACTATCACAGTCTATACTGAAGGAATACAGTATTCCAATTCTTCAGGGTGTTATCAACAATCCACTGCCTTAAATCTGTGTGTCAAGTTACAGTTTCTATCAGGTCTACAAGTTCTGAGCAATACAATGTGTGTTGGGAACCAGTGAATCCCTTGGTCATTTGCCCTTTGTCACTTCCTCTGCTGTGAAATGGGCCTATTGGACTGAGGTGATACTATGTGGGAAACCGTATCAGAAATCAGATAATCTAATGGCCCTCCAATAGAGGTACTAATCAAGATACCGCACACAAGAAAGGGAAAGTCATACTTGTGACGTGTATCATCTGCACTCACAGTGAATTATCGCCCTTTGTAGGGTAGAAAGAATCAGCATGCCACCAACTGACTTATCGGTCTCCTTAAGATGAAGGTACCGTATTGAGGGCCCAGCATTGGTCTTTGCTGCTAACAGAACAGATACTCAGCACAGTAGAGCAGCCTTGGTGAGGTGCAGACTGTGCTGGTGCAAAGCCCCCACCTCTGTTACCATGCCTAATGCATTTGTGTGCTCACTGTGTAATCACTGGAGTGGCTGAAAGCAGAGGCTGCCTGACACTTACTGGCTATACCTGGTTGTTTAATGCCTCTTCTGCAATGATGCCTCTGGTTGGCATGAATATGGGATGTACAGATTCGTACACTTTGTGTACCATCCCACATCTTTTTCCCATACCTCCATTCATCCAATATTCCAGCTGTCCTCCTTCCAGATCCATTATAAGCCAATCAACCCATTTGCCATTTTTCAGGAGTCCATGAATATTCTTATCACAGGAAACTTTTCTCTCCACAAGGTAGAGGAACAGTTGAATGGCTAGCTATGGGCAATGACAAGTTTACCCTCATTAATTACCTTTAAGGCCCCCCACCTGAGTGTTACATATATTGCACCAATATATCTAGCCAAATCATCCTTGTATCAGGCCTTTCTTCCTAAATTGTCAGCTGGTTGTAGGAAATCTCTTGGAGATAATACACACGTGTGCACACACACATACACAAAAATACAAACATACATTAGAGAGAAGCATCAGTGATATAGGTGATATGGGGATCTGGGCCAACCGTCCATCCAACTTACTTTGTCTTCTGCACATACTCTTGACCTAAGTTATACCACATTCAGTATGTGATGCATGATGGCTGTGATCACTCTATCCTATGATTTGGTGGGTCTGATAGCATCTCAGTTCAAGACAGGCAACTCTGGATTTATAGTAACTTGATACTCTATAATTAGTCTCTCCCAAGTCTCAGCAAGATGTGAGGAATGGTGTTGAGAAAGGTGTATTGTCTTCT
The DNA here is from genome assembly GCF_002837175.3 of Physeter macrocephalus. Classification (NCBI taxonomy): domain Eukaryota; kingdom Metazoa; phylum Chordata; class Mammalia; order Artiodactyla; family Physeteridae; genus Physeter; species Physeter macrocephalus. The sequence continues at coordinate 11,391,846 of NC_041218.1, forward strand.
GCTGGAGATGGAAAGCCTTGATGCAGAGTCCCTGTGGCCTCTCCCATGTTTCACCCATTGGGGCTTCCCAGAGACATCTTTATCTACCAGAGATACCTTCAGATCCACGTGGTCTGCCAGTCAAAAGTTCCAAGTGCTAGAGCTATAAATATTAAATGTATAGTTCAATGAATTTTCATATATCAATACACGTGTGTAAGCACCATCCAGACAAAAGTACAGAGCATTTCCATCACAAGAGAAAACTCCTGTGACCACCTCATTGCTAGAAATCACTTTCCTACTCCGAGGTAACCACTATGCTGACTTCCATCACATAGATTAGTTTTGCCTGTTTCTGAATCTCATATAAATAAATTACACACTATGGATGCTTTTGTCTCTGGCTTCTTTGACCCAATATAATGTTTTTGAGATTCACCCACGTTGTTTGGGTATCACAAGTTCATTCTTTTTTATGCTGCGTAATATTCAATATGAACGTTCCAAAATTCATTCTACTGTTGATGGACATTTGGGTTATTTCTAGTTTTTGGCTATTGTAACTAAAGTTTCTATGAATATTCTTATACGTGTCTTCACTGGGTATATACCAAGGAATAGCATTACCAAACCATAGGATAGGCACACATTTATTTTTAGTAGGTGTTGCCAAACAGTTTTCCAGTGTGGATTTATAATTTTACATTCCTACCAGCACTTGATATTAATTTTGTAATTTTAACCATTGTGGTATTTCTCTGTGATTTTATTTATATTTTATTGATGAGTAATTGTATTGAACACATTATCATATGCTCATTGACCTTTTGGATATCCTTTTGTATGAAGTGCCTGTTCAAATCTTTTGCCCAATTTTTGAGGTTTTTTTTTTTTTTTTTTTTCCTCTTGTTGATTTGTAAGCATTCTTTAAAGAGTCTGGACGTAAGCATTTTGTTGAATATAGGTACTGAGGATATCTTTTTCCAGAATGTGGCTTCCCCACTGGTAACATCTCTCAAAACTATGATACAATATCATAATCACTATATTGTCAAGGTGAATAACATTTTCATCAGCACAAGAATCTCTCATGTTGCCTTTTTCTAGCCACATCGACTTCTCTCCCACACCCACTCTGTCCTTAACCACAAATCTGTTCTATATTTCTATAATTTTGATATTTCAAAATTGTTATATAAATGTAGTCATACAATGTGATTAGTATATAATCTATTGTGCTTGGCTTCCCCCCCTGCACCCCCCACCCCGCTTAGCATAATTCTCTGGAGATTCAACCAGGTTGATACATGTATCAGTGGTCTGCTCCTTTGTATTACTGAGCAGTATTCTATGTATCCCAGTTTAACTATTCACCTGTTGATGGACATCTGGATTGTTTCAGTTTTGAGCTATTACAAAAAAACCTGCTATAAACATACACGTACAGGGTCTTTTTTGGGGGGCGGGGTGTGTTTGTGTAAACATAAGTCTTCGCTTTCCTAAATTTGATTTTTGGTAATTTTAAAATTATGAATTAAATTTTCTTAATTCATATTATATGGTTATAGTGCTATGAAAATTGTCTATTCATATTGGGTGAGTTGTGATTGTTGTTTTTGAGGAAGTGTTCCATTTTGTCTAAGTGTTCAAATTTATATGTGTTGAGTTGTTTATCATTTCCTTTATTATCCTTTGATGTCTGCAGTGATGCCCTGTTTCATTCTGATATTTTTAGGTTGTGTCTTTTCCTTATAAATCCTGCTAGAGGTTCCTAAATTTTATTGATTCGTTAAAAAAAACAGCTCTTTGCTTCACTGATTTACCTATTTTTTTTTTTTTGCTTTAAATTTCAGTGTCTTCTGTTCTAATCTTCATTAATTCCCACCCTCTGCTTGCTTTGAATTTATTTTGCTCTTCTTTTTCTAGGTTCTTGAGGTAAGGACATCTATTACTCATCTGAAACTTTTCCTCTTTCCTAATGTACACATTTATTGGTATGTTTCCCTCTCTAAACTTTGAAATGTTGTTTTTATTTTCATTCAGTTCAATATATTTTCTTTATTTCTCTTGAGACTTCTTCTTTGACTTATAAATTTTTTTAAGTGTATTTTAAAATTTCCAAGTGTTGGAGATTTTTCTTTCTTAAATTGATTTCTAGTTTGATTCCATTGTGGCTGTCCTCCGCAACGGGAGAGGCCACAGCAGAAGGAGGCCCGCATACCACCAAAAAAAAATAAAAAAAATAAAAAATAAATTTGGTGAGGTGTTTTTACAGGCTAGAATAGATCTATCTGTTCTGTCAGCAATTGAAAAGAATGTGCATTCTGCTGTTGTTCTATAAATTTTATGGAATGTTCTATAAATGACTATTAGATTCTTTTTGTTGATGGATCTGTTGAGTTCTTCCATATTCTTGCTGATTTTCTCTCTAGTTGTTCTATCAGTTTTTGAAATGGCAGTGCTGATGTCTCTAACCATGTGTGGATTTGTCTACATTTTTGCATCATATATTTTGAAGCTCTTTTGTTTGGTGATACACATTTAGGATTGCTATGTCTACTTGGTGGATTAAACTTTTTATTACGTAAAGTTCCTCTTTGTTTCTGAAAATTTTCTTTGCTTTATCTCATATTAATATAGCTACTCCTGCTTTCCTTCCATTAATGTTTACATGATATATCTTTTTCCATTCTTTAAGTCCACCCACCTATGTTGTTAAACTTGAAGTGAGTTTCTCATAGACAGCATTCAAGAAACAGATAGAAGTAAGGGTCATGCTTTTTAATACACTGTCATTCTCTGTCTTTCAATTAATGCATCTAGACCATTTATATTAAATCTAATTATTGATACTTTAGGGCTTAAGTCTTACTTTTTTTGTTTTGTTTTCAGTCTCAACTCTCTATTTTTTATTTTTCCTGTGGGTTACTTAAATATTGTTTTAGAATTCCATTTTGATTTATCTATAGTGTTTTTAGTGTATTTCTTTGTATAGCTTTTTGGTTGCTTTTTATAGTTTAGTGCTTGGTCTAGATATTATATTATATATATGTGTATGTGTATATATGTATATATAATAAGTCAATTGATGTCAATTTTTTTACCAGTTTGAAGTATAGAAATATTATCTCCTTTTGCATCTTTCTCCAATTTATAATTTTCTTCAATATTTCCTCTACATAAATTTAGAAAAGTACCAAAAAAAGCTATAATTTTGGCTTGAACTATCAAACATAATTGAGAAACTCAAGAGGATAAGGAAAACCTATGGAATTTACTCATAATTTTTCTTACCATGTTCTTTCTTCCTAATATTCCAAGTTTCCTTTTTTTCTGTTTAGAGAATTCATTTTTAAAGATCAGCTTTGTTGTGTATAGAATCCTATGTTGACAGTTTTCAATTTCAGTAATTTAAGATGGTATTCCATTTTATTTTGTCTTCCATGTTTGTTAAGAAGTCATCTATAATCTTATTGCTGTTCCCTTGAAAGTAATGGACTTTTTTTTTTTCCTGGCCAGTTGTAATATTTTTTCTTTACCTTTCATTTTCAGCAGTTTGACTAATATATTTCTCAGTGAGGTTTTACTTATATTTATCCTGTTTGAGTTCTCCCAAGCTTCTTAAATCAGTGTGTTGATATTGCCTATCAGATTTTAGAACTTCTTGTCATTATTTTTTTTCAAGTAATTCACCTGTCCCATTTTTTCCTCTTTTTTCCTTATGGGACTCCAATTACATGTATGTTAGACCTTTTGACTCTTTCTTACAACTCCATTTTGCCCTCTTGAGTTCTTTATTTTGTTCTCTCTTTAGTTTTGGCAATATATATTGAACTGTTTTTAACTTCACTAATCTTGACATCAGTTGTAGCCTGTCTTCTGTAAAATACATCTAATGAGTTATTTGTCAGATTTCTTTCGTGGAAAGATTTAGAATGGTAACTAGACTTTTAAAATCAGATTCTTATTTTCAATCGAAATACTACATGTTGTCATCTATTCTCCCCTTTATTTCCTTTATATCAATTATAGATATTTTAATATCCTTTTCTATTAACTCCAATATCTGAATGATCTGTGAGTTTTTTCCTAGTAACTTATTATCTCTTATCAATCATTTTTTGCATGTTTAGGGATTTTCTTAAATGAAGTTATGGATAATATGCTATAGAAACTCTCAAGAGTTTTGAGATTTTTTTTTTTCTGGAGAGCAGTTAGACTACTTGAAGATCACCTTGCTCCTCTTAAGGCTTAGTTTTAAGCTATGTTATGGTAAGTAACATAGCCCCTAATCCCAGGACATGGGAATTCTCCCAAGACATGGAATTTCTAGAGCCCCATCTGAGTTTCTAAGTTTTGTTTTTTTCTGTTTGCTTTTGACCAATCTCTTCCCATTCTGGCTGGATCTGAACTCTAACATCTTCCCAGGAATTTGTGAGTTTTTTTTCTTCTTTCAGTCTTCCAGCTGCTGCTTTCTGCTAGGTCTCTCCTTAGTCCATTTTCACATAGCTAGGGAGTTAACTCAGGAAACAAATGTCATTTTAACATGACTATGTCTAGGATTCTCTCTCTATTGCTCTCCTCATATGGGATGTTGACCCCCAATTCCTAACTGATTTAGCAGCCTTGAACTCTAATCACTGCTTCCTCTGGTCACCAAGACCACTGATCCCTCCTTGGGTTCCATATTCCTGTACAAAGTCCAGGAAAATGCCTTCCTGGGAGAGTTTGGACCAATGTATTCACCTCATATGCATCCCCTCCATTTCTTCAACAATTGACAAAAATTGTTTTCTATATGTTGTTGAGATTTTATAGCTATATATGGTGGGAGGGTAAATCTAATACCAGCTATTTTGGTATAGTCAAGACACATACTAATTTATTTTTAATGTGAATCTAGAAAGTCTTTTCCCTGCACTTAAAATTTTAATTAAAATATAGTAGTTACAAGATTACTGAAAAAAAGCGGTTTTAATAATTTGGTTTCATGAGGGAAAAAACTCATCCAGGAGTGGAAAGTTTGTTTTAGAAGTAACGGTCATTTTGCATGACATTTTCTGGAAGTCCCACTCCATGCATAATCATTTGTGTGGTTTATCTTTGCCCATTAAGAAGTCAAGTCTCTAATATGTTACTATATTCCACTATATATTTGTTTACTATTTAACTTTTTATTTTTTTAATGGTTGAGAGACATAATAAGGTGAAATATTATTGCCTGAAAATACTCTGCTACTCTGGAAAATAAAAAGGCAGAAGCTTCAGGGAAAACCTTGTTAAGAGATATAAAAATAGTAGAAAAGTGAGGTAATTCAAGAATAAATCTGCCTTTAATTATGCATGTTGTAAAACATAAATGGGAGAATAAAAGAGAATGTAGGTGAGAGGTAAAAATGAAAGCAGAAGTAAAGGAGGGATGGAAACATTTCTATAATGGGTTATGAGACAGTATTATCTGTTTTTGGTCAATACTAAGTATTTTTCAACTCTTGTCAGAGAACTTGGAAATTATTCGCTATCCAACAGTGAATCCCAGTCCTGTCTTCACTTGACTCGTAACTGGTATTGTAGAGACATTTAGTTCTTCAATGATTGTATGTATTGAGCAACATTCTGCAGCCAGGAATTTTCCTTCTGGGTGTTCATTTCCCTGAAAAATAACCCTTGTTACCAGGCGATGTGAATGCTTATGATTGAATTGGTTACTTAGTGTAATGACATTGTTTCAATAATTAAACAACAAGAATTTAAAAAATAAGCTATTAATCCATTTCTTGAAAAATTGTGCTCTTTAGATTTTTATGGCTTTAAGCATATTGATAATCCAGATGTCTCATCTCTGAATAAAAACGCTGAACACCAGAGATGAAACTTGCACATCAAAATTTTTCCTATTTTCAAGTAGTGTCTTGGACAATTCAGATTCTCTTATCAAATTTTGCTGTTAGGTAATTTTTCTGATCTTGAAGTCATCCTCCAATCACATCCCAAAGGAAGAAGGCTCTACTTAGCCAAAAGTTCTATCCACCCCTCACATGGACCTCTTCTGCCCTTCCCTCCATGAAGCACCCTTCACCTTAGCATTCCTGAGGCTGTAGATGAGGGGGTTCAGCATTGGACTGAAGAGACTGTGAAAAATAACAGCTTTTTCTCTTATTTCCTCTTTGACTAGAGTATGGGGACCATATCAGTGCCATGTCAGTGCCAAAGAAAAGCCCAACCACACCATGGTGGGAGGAGCAGGTGAAGAAAGAAGGCTTTTCTTCAGCCCTCTCCTGACTGGATCCTCAAGATGGTCCAGAGGCTGCTAGAATAGGAGATCAGCACCAAGCAAAGGGACCTAAGACAAATACACAGGCAGCAAAGATGACAGCTTCACTGATCCATGGGTCAGCACAGGCCAGTTTGAGGACAGGTAGGATTTCCTAGAAGACATGGTCCACTTCCTAGGACTCACAGAAGGACAACCTTAGAAGGAGAATTGCATGTACCAGAGTCAGAATCAATCCACATGTCCAGGAAGGGATGGCCAGGACCGTGCATGCTCTCCAGTTCATGATGACAGTGTACCGGAGGGGACGACAAATTGCCGCAAACCTATCGTAGAACATCACCATGAACGTCAGGCACTCCATGTGAGCAAAAGTCAAATACAAAAATGTCTGCATTATGCATGGAACAAAAGAGAGGGTTCTATTCAGGTCTGCTAAGTTTACCAACATCCCAGGGACGCTGTTGGAAGCATAGGTAAGAGAGGAAGAATTACACTAGGGTGTGCAGTCTGGGATGCAGATGAGTCCAGAGGTCATGCCATTCCCCAGCAGGCTGAAGGCAGAAAATAGAGAGAACATCCAGAAGAGGAACACTTCCATCTCTGCACTGAGTGGAAATCCTATCAAGATTTGACCCATGTCATATCTAAAGATAGTCTGCCAAGGACAGAAGGATGACAGAAAGATTAGTCTAAAGAATTAATAAAAATTGAAGTTATTTAATTCAAAAGAATTCAGAGGAAACACATACTAATTTCTGTTCTGTTTCAATTATTTTCAGTCTTAATGTAGCAAATATTTCAGAACCACATTTATAAAGGAAGAGCAAAGTATTTACCATAGTGTAAAAATAATATTGTGGGGTAATAGAGTCAGTCATTTTATTCTTGATCCTCTACTTCGCTTTTCTGTTTCCTTATAGAGAAACTAATTATTTCAGTACTTTAACAATATTTACATGAACTGGTGATTTATTTTTAGCTTAAAAAATCTTACAATTCTAGAATTATATTTTAGTTATTCGCTTAGTACCTTTACTTATTTTTCTTTCTGTATGAAAAATTTGCTTTCACCTCATGATTTTAGGTCACAGGTTACAGTTTCAAAAGACTGAGTCATAGTGAAAATAAGAAGATCCATGGCATATCTGATGATATGATATTCAATTTTCTACTTCTTTCTAGAAATAGAAAAATAAAATGTCATATAAATGACTAAGAAATCTATGATGTAAAGGTAAGCATTTTAATTATTTTGATATGTGAATATCTAGTCTCTGTAATACATATATATCTACCAGCTATATATTAGAAATTTTAAAAAGTGATAAGAAACAAATATTATACCTATCCTTTGTTTTTTCTTTGGCAATAACATTTATGAACACTTTCTCATGTGAAAAATCTTCTATGACATTTATTTAACAGTGGAGCGTTTTTCTTTTTCATTCATACATACAATGTAACTTAGTGAATCCCATTTTTTTACAATTAAGTTATGGACTATGTCCATTTTACTCGCCATGATGCGTTATGGGGAAAAAAATGTACATGCATGTGTGTATGTGTGCGATATATGTGTGTATATATACAAAATGTGTATGTATGTGTGTCTGTCTGTCTAACTATCTATCTATCTATCCTTTAAATTAAAAGCTTAGGATATATTCCTAGGAATGGAACTGGTGAGGCAAAGGATGCTTTATTTGCTTGTTAAGAAAGAAGTAAAAGCAAGCCAAGCAGTTAGATAATCTAAAGCTTCACCTGGGCAAGAAAGCCTCAGTGAGAAATGTGACTGACAGCAGTTTGTAAAGCTTAATTCATCCTTCCCTGGTAGTTGCCCTACCTGAAGGGCATTTCTATCATGCTGACTCCTAAGAGGCATTCTCTTTAAAGCTCTGGCTCAAACGGGGAATAATCTGCTACTTTGGGGGTTTTCTTACAATTACTTGATAAGTGGTAAATAAGAAAACAACAACAAAAGAAAAATAGAGGGCTTTCCTGGTGGTGCAGTGGTTGAGAGTCCGCCTGCCGATGCAGGGGACGCGGGTTCGTGCCCCGGTCTGGGAGGATCCCACATGCCGCGGAGCGGCTGGGCCCGTGAGCCGTGGCCGCTGGGCCTGCGCGTCCGGAGCCTGTGCTCCGCAGCGGGAGAGGCCACAACAGTGAGAGGCCCGCGTACCACAAAAAAAAAAAAAAGAAAGAAAAAAGAAAAAAGAAAAATAGAGACTCCTTCAACTTGAATTCAACCTGTGTGGTGGAGAAGGAGAGCTGTGACTTCAAGAGAGGACTGTTTTGCCCCGGGTGCCAGTAGGTAGCCTCCAGCAATCAGCTCCCTCAGGGCTACCTAGACTGCAGAGATGCCTCATCCCATCACAGACTGCGCGTGTGCTTCTGGTGCTGCCTACAACCCATGGCTGGTGTGGGGGGGTATTTAATGGCCCCACCATCTGGGCCAAGGTGGGAAAAATGTGTTTCACAGTTGACTGTGGGGTTGAATGAGCCTTTGTTGCACTGACACTGCAGGTTTCCTGCCTCCCCTTCATTCTCCAGTGTTACTCCCTAATAAATATCCTGCATGCCAAACTCCATCGTGGTGTCTGCTTCTGCAGGATCCCAGGGGACAATCTGACTAACAATACGCAGACCTTGATCCTCCCATATCACCAACCTTGAGACCTCGTCTCATTCTACCCTCTGCCTTGAGCCTTGATTTAACTGCCCTCAAATCCCAAAGGGTTGACATACATCAGACACATCCTGTTTTCATATCTTACTTTCTAGGTTTTTGAAGTTTTCCAAACGGCAACTCCTTCATACACACTGCATTTTAATCCTCCTACATGACACTCAGCTGCCACAACACAACACAACACAACAGCTACTCCTTGAGCCTTCAGTGTCTTGTATAGCAATATGGATTTTACACTCAAACAACTTCAGATGAGGGCAAGGCAGCCCACTATGATCTTGTAGCTGTGCCTGTGGAACATAATAGACCACAGTAGGGAAACAGATGAAGGTGCATTTCAGCTCCTAACTCCTTTAGCTTGGAAATGACTTGTTACTTTTGCTCACCTTTTAGGCCAGAAACAGTCATATGTAGTCATTCTGATTTTTTTTTTTAATTTTTATTTATTATTTATTTTTGGCTGCATTGGGTCTTCATTGCTGCGCGAGGGCTTTTCTCTAGTTGCGGCGAGCGGGGGCTACTCTTCATTGCGGTGCACGGGCTTCTCATAGCGGTGGCTTCTCTTGTTGCAGAGCACAGGCCCTAGGCACGCGGGCTTCAGTAGTTGTGGCACGTGGGCTCAGTAGTTGTGGCTCACGGGCTCTAGAACACAGGATCAGTAGTTGTGGCGCACGGGCTTAGTTGCTCCGCGGCATGTGCGATCTTCCTGGACCAGGGCTCGAACCCGTGTCCCCTGCATTGGCAGGCGGATTCTTAACCACTGCGCCACCAGGGAAGCCCAGTCATTCTAATTTTAAAGAGAGCTAGTAAATATGGGGAATTACTTGGATATTTGATGACCTCTGTAGCTCAAACATTTGATGGAACTGTTTTTTTCTGGCTGACTAGCACTGATTGTTCTCTTGCCTTTCCCACTCTGTGCATAGTGATGACACACTGATTGCTTGAAATTGTAAGTAAGGCTCCCTCCTCCCCCTTTAGAAAGTTTGTTATGAAACATTTACCATTGCTCATACATAAAACTATTTTAAAACTCTATCCAATGTAGTGATTTTCCTTTCAATTTTAGGGTCTAATCTAAGAATTTTTCCTTATGTAACCGACATCAAAAGTAAGACTATTCTTAGCCAGTGGGAAGCGGCAGCATAGCACAGGGAGATTGGCTTGGTGCTTTGCACGACCTAGAGGGGTGGGAGAGGGAGGATGGGAGGGAGGTTCAAGAGGGAGGGGATATGGGGACATGTGTGTGCATGTGGCTGATTCACTTTGGTGTACGGCAGAGACTAACAGAGTACTGTGAGGCAGTTATACTCCAATAAAGATCTATTAAAAAAAAGACTTTTCAGCTGGACCTTATCAACTACACAGAAGAGAATAAATTTATCATGTTCTGTTATTTAGCATAGCAACATAGCATTTAAACACACATGGTAGATGTCATTTTACTTTGCATAGTCACAGCAAATTTTCCACACAGATAATACAGGCATACCTTGGGTATACTATGGGTTCACTTCATACCTCAGATATATTGTGGGTTCAGTTCCAGACCAATGCAATAAAGCAAATATCACAATAAAGTGAGTCAGACATTCTTTTTTTGGTTTCTCAGTGCATATGAAAGTTATGTTTACACTATACTATAGTCTATGAAGTGCAAAATAACAGTATGTCTAAAAAATGTATATACCTTAATTTAAAAATACTTTATTGCTAAAAAATTCTAACCATTATCTGACAACAGAGGGTTGCCACAAACTTTCAATTTGTAAAAACACAGTATGTGTGAAGTATAATGAAGCAAATCATGATAAAATGAAGTATACCTGTAAATAGTACATTGTGAGTTAAATTCACTTGCACTAAAATTATTCTTCTTCAGATATACGATTGCCTTTGTTTTTTAAGACCCATGCAAGTAGTATGATCTGAGTAATGAAACTGTATTGGCAATGATTGTATATTTTTTTCTGGATGTAATAAAGGCATATGTCGATTGGAGAATATGGTGAGATCCATCTTGGACACATGCGTAGGTACTCACTATCCAACGAATGACAACTGTCTTATTTACAGAAGATCAAAGGGATGCCTTGAAGTGCAGGATAGTCCTGTGATGTTCTGAGCCTTGACTTCTTACTTGGTTAAACAGCTCTCTTTGCTTACACAAAAAGAATTACCATAAGGAACAAGGCGGGCAGCCAGCTCTTCCTTCCTGAGTAGGCTCAGGTAAAAGTCTGGGTAAAGATGACATGGTCCTTTCTGCATTGGTGGATTCAAGGCTGTTCTGTGCACTAACTCTTTATGAATGAGGAGTTGCTATGAACTGCTATTAAATGTACAATATTGGTCAAAGATATCTGTAAAAATAATTATATTATCACTATAAATGTCCGCTTATTTTTTAGGACATAGTCAAAGATGAAATAGTGAGAAGTGTGATTAAAAAAAAAAAGCCACTCAGTTGAATTCAAATGTTGTATTTACCATATAAAATGTATCCTGGGAATATGTATTATCATATACATCATTTTGTCTTTTTGAGTGGTCACCATAGTTCACTATGATGTAAAAGACACTCAGTTTTTGTTAAATGAATGAGGGTCGATTCAGTGAAGAACACATACACTGAAGGCTGATATGTAAATCCTGTTTTGCAAAGTTGTGATTTTTGCTTTAAAGAAAGTTTTTACCATTACGTGTTAATAATTTGACAATAATTTTATTTGAAAAACTATACTAATTCAACTAATCAGTTTAGAATATATTGTTTTCTAAGGGTAAATTGGAATCAGACTGTAATATTGGAGTACTGGAAACCTACAGAAAAATTATATAACACTTAAATGCATCTTATAGGTAATAACTGCTTTGTATTTACAATTTGGAGAAATCTAAAGAGGGAGTGCTATTAATTAAAAGAGGAAAAACTGTTTAAGTAAGTTTGAAATCTCAGTTTCAATGTATGGCAGAGCTTTGAAGTTTTTAAACTAAGAAACTGAGAGAAGCATCAGTTAAGATGGGGTGGTGTCTTTTTATGAGCAAAAGCTCACATGAAGTCCTCGACATTTTATTTTCCATACTATCAAGTGATGGAGGAGTCTATGTAACAGTATATTAAGTATGTGATATTAAATTTAGCTACAAAATAATTTTCTAGAGCTTAGAATTGAGTACAAAACATCAGGAATATATAATGTTTTGAGACACTATTGAAAGCAATCAGCAATAATTAAAATATATTTAATCTCTAAACTGAAAATTTAATAATTTAAATAAAAATAACCTATTTCTACTGATGAGGAACATTTGCGTCATACATCACCTCTTACTTCCCTTTTTTCTTTCAATTGTGGTTATTTTCTATTTTGAATTATTAATCATTTATTCCTCATTTTGATTACCATTATATTAATATTACTTTTTAAATTCAAATTGAAATTAAAACTAAAAATAAAAGTTAAGATATCACAGAACACTGATACCATTACAGCAATCGGAGAGAGAAGAAAACATAAAAGCACTGATGGCTGAATGACAGTGCAATTTGTTAATTGATGCAATTTAAGTGCATCAACTCATGGAAATAAAAAACAGTAAGATCACTTCCTCACCCGGGCAGTGGTTTCCACTGAACATACAACACAGGAAACTCTGAAAAATGTTTCTTGCACTAAAGAATTTTACTATATATCTCCACCTCAATGGTCGATTTAGAAAATCCAGAAGCACTGGCTTTCATCCTATCCTATTATGGAACCAGAAAAAACATTTTCCTAAAAGATGGATGCTATCAGAGTATGATATATACCAACAATCATGAATAAAGTGGGAGAATATACCTCAGAAATAACTACAAGTCACACTTAACTATTTCATTGTTTCATGAAAGGCAATAAAATATTGCTCATAGACACTCTCACTAGGACTTCTGTTTTTAGGCTGATTGCTAGTTACTCAGTGATACCAAGATGAGTAGCAAATGTTATGAAAATTTTACTTGTGGAAGTATCCAAAATTACATACAGTTATCCTTATCTTTCCATTAAGTGATTTTGGGATAAGTTATTTAACAACTCTGCACATCAATACTTTCATCTAGGTGTGTGAAGTCCTTTCATCTCTGTGGCTGAGTTCAGAGAGCCACATGCAGAGGCCACAGCCTCGACAAGGAGGCTCTCATTTTCTTTGTCTCCTTTCCATCAGTGCCAGTTCTGGACTCCATTCCTAGTCACATTGTTGGAGATGATGTGGAGAACGATGGGAAATAGATTCAGAATTCCTGTGCTCACAGCTCAGCTAGCAAGAGCTCCCCATGAGAATGTCTTTATTTACGAGTTAAGCTGCACTAAATACAAACTCTGGCTCAGAGAAACAGACATCCATGGTATAATTTTTCTCTCACCATAGCCCAGGTGAATTCTGCTGCCTCCTTATCCTACTGTAATAATCCTTGTCCCAAACCACCTACCAGTGCAAATAAATCTCATCTACATATGATGGTGTTAGTTCTGGCTGTTACCTTAAGATTCAACCTTAACCTACAGACAATCCCACAGAAAGTAGACTATTCCTCTTTATAGTAGTCTCCATAGTGAGAAATTCCAGAGTTGAAAATGTTTACTTCACTTTCTGATGATGATGGAGAATAATAAAGCTGTTATTCTCTCCACTTTTGGAAACAAAGTTTGGGTTTTTTTCTTTTTCTTTTTTTAAAAAATTGAAGCATAGTTGATTTACAGTGTTGTGCCAGTCTCTGCTGTACAACAAAGTGACTCAATTATACACATATATACCTTCTTTTTTTAAAATATTATTTTCCATTATGGTTTATCCTAGGAGACTGGAAATAGTTCCTTGTGCTATACAGTAGGACCTTACTGTTTATTCATTTTAAATGTAATAGTTTGCATCTGCCAAAGGTTGTATATTCTAATTGGTTCAATACAAACAATTCTCTTGACTCTCTTGAGAACTTAGATTTTCCAAGGAGGCCCCATTAGTCAATACACCTATAAACATCTTTCCTGAGGGAAAAAAGTTTTGATGAACATTCTCCTTGGAGGAAAACAAAGATCACTTGTGTTTGATTGTTTGTGCAGGAAATATTTGGGGGAAAGTCAGGAGCAGATATGTTATCATAGAATGTAAATATATTTTCAAACATCTCAAAGGCTATAACCTGAGGCAAATATCACAATTTAGAGGACATAACACTTGGCCATATAATAGCTTTGCTAATTCAAACTTCTTACCCCCCTGGTGGTTTATTAAGATCTGTATCTCCCTAATATCCAATAAACATGTGCCTATAGAGCCTGTGTTGCCACTTCTAAGGGGAATAAGTCCCCTCAAGTAGATGCATATTTTCCTCTACTGAAGAAAGAGATTGGGATGCAAAGTGGTGAGATTATCATAATGACACGTGTTGATTAGTGTTTACTGTGTTTCAGAACCTCAGGTATATACACCATACATGGTATTTTATTTAATCTTGTGAATTGATTAATATGTTGTCACCACGCTATAGGTGTGCATTATGAAATTAGAGAAATAAATATATTGTCCACTCTATCAACTGCCAGCGCCAAGAATGAATTACATATGCAGATAACAAATCCTCTGCTCTAACTACTGAACGTACGCCCATTTTCAAAAGCTCTTAAAATGACCTCTCAGAAAGGCTTCACCTGTTCTCCACAATCCTTGCCAACTCTCACCAATCTCATAAGCCTCCAGAATTCCTACACATATTTCCCTGGGTATGACTCATAACCTCGGAAGAGACTAAATTCTCTTTCTGTTTCTTGCTGTAAGGTTATATAAATTTAATCTCAAACATTTCTTCAAAATGTTTTTTTACTATCCAGTAGTTGTAGAATGGTTTCTCAAGTGCTGCTGCACTGGGCAGGTCGTATAAGAAGGTGTTGACATTACTTTCATTTTTCCTAGCACATTTACGTCCATATAAGGTATAAACATGAATATTCAAGAAACACAGATTAGTTCTTTCAAATATGCTTTACAAGTGGAAAGCAGAGCAGGTAAATCAGGTGATCTGTCAGTTGAGATAGACACAGCAGATTTGTAGAATTACTGTGACACATTAGCATATTATCTTGTTGACATTATTTAGTAATGAGAACCAAAGGAGAAAACATATTCTGTTATAATTCACTATTAAAGTTTTGAGAGTTAACATCTTTACTAACAATAGCTGCATCTTTTGTGGCATCTGTTACACAGAATAATGCCCAGCCCCCAAGATGATGACATCCTAGTTCCAGGAAGCTCTGAGTATGTGAGTTTACATGATAAAAGAAACTTTGCAGATGTAATTTAGTTAAAGATCTCAAGATGCAGAGATTATCAGGGATTACCCACAGGGCCCACTATAATTACAAAAGTCATTGTAAGAGGGGGGCAGGAGGTCAGAGAGGAGAGAACATGAAGTTGACTTTGAAAATGGAATCAAAGAATGTAGGCAGAGTCTGTAAAATGTAGAAAATAAAGAAACAAATCATTCACTGGAGCCTCTAGAAAGAAGACAATCCAGCAGACCCATTTTAGACATAAGACCTCTAGAAATATAGGATAATACCCTTGTGTTGTCCTAAGCCTCTAAATCTGTGGTTATATGTTTCAGTAGGAATAAGAAAGTAACATAGGAATGATAATGCTTTATTTTCAGTTATGAGAATAAGTCCACTTCTAACTACCGTGGGCACTCTAAAAAACTGAAAGGAAATTGGTGATTTCTGGCTTTTATCTGAACACATAAAGAACTTGAAAGTCATCAATCATGTCTTTGAACAAGAAGAAATGTAAACAAACTAAAAAATGAAAAACTCTTCATCATTCAAACTTACACTTCATTAAAATCAAAAACAAAAAACAATTTTGCTCTGTGAAAGACACTGTTAAAAATACGGTAAGTCAAGCCAAAGACTGAAGAAAATCTTTGCACATACTGGAGAAATGACTTGATTCCAAAATATACAAAGAATTCTTAAAACACAGTAAGACTATACTAACCAAAGCAACCTACAGATTCAATGCAATCCCTATCAAACTACCAATGGCAATTTTCACAGAACTAGAACAAAAAATTACACAATTTGTATGGAAACACAAAGGACCCTGAATACCCAGAGCAATCTTGAGAAAGAAAAACAGACCTGGAGGAATCAGGCTCCCGGACTTCAGACTATACTACAAAGATACAGTAATCAAGACAGTATGGTACTGGCACAAAAATAGAAATATAGATCAGTGGAACAGGATAGAAAGCCCAGAGATAAACCCACGTACATATGGTAGACCTAAATGCAAGACAAGACACTATAAAACTCTTAGAGGAAAACATAGGCAGAACACTCTATGACATAAATCACAGAAAGATTCTTTTTGACCCACCTCCTAGAGAAATGGAAATAAAAACAAAAACAAACAAATGGGACCTAATGAAACTTAAAAGCTTTTGCACAGCAAAGGAAAACATAAAGAAGACGAAAAGACAACTCTCAGAATGGGAGAGTATATTTACAAATGAAACAACTGACAAAGGATTAATCTCCAAAATTTACAAGCAGCTCATGCAGCTCAATATCAAAAAAACAAACAACCCAATCCAAAAATAGGCAGAAGACTTAAATAGGCATTTCTTCAAAGAAGACATACAGACTGCCAACAAACACACAAAAGGATGCTCAGCATTACTAATCATTAGAGAAATGCAAATCAAAACTACAATGAGGTATCACCTCACACTGGTCAGAATGGCCATCATCAAAAAATCTACAAACAATAAATGCTGGAGAGGGGGTGGAGAAAAGGGAACCCTCTTGCACTGTTGGTCAGAAAGTAAATTGATACAGCCACCGTGGAGAACTGTACAGAGGTTCCTTAAAAAACTAAAAATAGAACTACCATACGACCCAGCAATCCCACTACTGGGCATATGCCCTGAGAAAACCATAATTCAAAAAGAGTCATTTATCACAATGTTCATTGCAGCTCTAATTACAATAGCAAGGACATGGAAGCAACCTACATGTCCATCGACAGACGAATGGATAAAGAAGATGTGGCACATATATACAATGGAATATTACTCAGCCATAAAAAGAAACGAAAATGAGTTATCATACAGAGTGAAGTAAGTCAGAAAGAGAAAAACAAATACTGTATGCTAACCCATATATATAGAATCTAAAAAAACCAAAAATGTTCTGAAGAACCTAGGGGCAGGACAGGAATAAAGACGCAGACGTAGAGAATGGACTTGAGGACACGGGGAGAGGGAAGGGTAAGCTGGGATGAAGTTAGAGAGTGACATGGACATATATATACTACCAAATGTGAAATAGATAGCTAGTGGAAAGCAGCTGCATAGCACGGAGATCAGCTCGGTGCTTTGTGACCACCTAGAGGGGTGGGATAGGGAGGGTGGGAGGGAGATGCAACAGGGAGGGGATATGGGGATATATGTATATGTATAGCTGATTCACTTTGTTATACAGCAGAAACTAACACAACATTGTAAAGC
>NC_041218.1:11409593-11449710 GCF_002837175.3 Physeter macrocephalus
ACTCCAATAAAGATGTTAAAAAAAAAAAAACCCACACACAGTAAGAAAATGAATAACTCAATTTAAAAATGGGCCAAAAACCCTGACAGACAGCTCTTCAAAGAAGATATTCAGGTGGTAAGTAAGCATATGAAAAGATGCTCCACATCTATATCATCGGGGAAATGCAAATTAAAATAACAATGAGATATCACTATACACTTAGTAGAATGGCTAAAACCCAAACATGGGCAACGCCAAACACTGATTAGGATGTGGACCAAAAGGAACTTTCCTTCATTGCTGAGGGAATTCTTTTTCATTCATTGCAACATGGTACAGTCACTTTGGAAGGCAGTTTGATAGCTTCTTAAAACACTAAACATACTCTTACTATACAATCTACCAACCGCACTACTTGGTATTCACTCAGAGGCAGTGAAAACTTATGTCCACACAAAATCCTGCAAACAAATGCTTATAGCAACATTATTCATAATTATCAAAACTTGGAAGTAACAGTTATGTCCTTCAACAGTTGAACAGTTAAACAAACATCCATACAATGAAATATTATTCAGTGATAAAAAGAAATGATCTATCTGTCACAAAAAATATGGAGAAAACTTAAATGAATATTGCTATGTAAAAGAAGCCAATCTGAAAATGCTACATATTGTATGATTTCAACTATATGACATTCTGGAAAATATAAAACTATGGAGATATTTAAAAGATCAATGGTTGTCAGGGGTTTTGGGGAGAGAGAGAGGAATGAATTGGTGGGACACAGCAGATTTGTAGGGTTAGTGAAACTATTCTGTATGATGCTGTAATGGTGGATATATGTCATTATATATTTGTCAAAACTGATGGAACATATAATGAAAAGAGTGAACTCTAATATTAACTATGAAATTTTGTTAATAATAATGTATCAATATTGGCTCATCAGTTTTAACAAATACACCATATATATTGCAAAATATTTATAAGAAACTGGGGAGGAATGAGGGGGTATATGAAACTCTCTGAGCTTAGCACTCAAATTTTCTATAAAACTAAAAGTGCACTAAAAATAAAGTCCATTACGGGCTTCCCTGGTGGCGCAGTGGTTGAGAGTCCGCCTGCCGATGCAGGGGACACGGGTTCGTGCCCCGGTCCGGGAGGATCCCACATGCCGTGGAGCGGCTGGGCCCGTGAGCCATGGCCGCTGAGCCTGCGCGTCCGGAGCCTGTGCTCCGCAACGGGAGAGGCCACAGCAGTGAGAGGCCCGCGTAACGCAAAAAAATAAATTGAAAAGTCCATTTGAACTTGAATGAAGACGGTAGAGTGGGAGGACTCGGAACTCACCTCCCCCAACAAACTCATCAAAAATATACCTACAGGGTTTCCCTGGTGGCGCAGTGGTTGGGAGTCCACCTGCCGATGCAGGGGACACGGGTTCGCGTCCCGGTCCGGGAAGATCCCACGTGCCGCGGAGCGGCTGGGCCCGTGAGCCATGGCCGCTGAGCCTGCGCGTCCGGAGCCTGTGCTCCGCAACGGGAGAGGCCACAACAGTGAGAGGCCCGGGTACTGCTAAAAAAAAAAAAAAAAAAAAAAAAAGAAAAATATACCTACATGTGGAGCAATTCTCACTGAAAACTAACTGGAGGCTAGCAGAAAGACTCCTGTACAACCAAGGCTGCAAGAAAGATCCATACAGAATCAGGTAGGAAGGGAAGAGAGGCAAACATTCAGAACCTGTGCCCCTCGGAGGGAACTCAGAGGAAATGGGAGATTACACAGGTGAAAACCCTCCCTGGGGAGTGAGCCGTCAGAGCCACACATTGGGCTCAGGGGGTTGACAGAGGGAAGACAAGCCCCTTTGGCTGGTCGGAGGGCCCGGGGGAAGCCTAAACTCTGCTTGTGGGGAGCACGAACGTTTGTCTGCTCCGGAAGCAGGGCAGAGAGGGTGGATTGAAATCAAACGAGTGTCTGACTGGTTTCCTGAGACCAGGCAGGTGCCCAGCATAGCCTGAGCCAAGCAAACACTCCAGCACCAGAGAGAGAACTGCCGTGACCAAGGCACAAGCTGAGCCATGAGGTGCTGTGGCAGCTCAGACCCTCAGCAGCATCTGAGTCGGGAGGGGGCACTGGTGGTGCATCAGAGGCAGTCTGGATTTCTGACGGTGGTCACACAGCCACAGCCTGTGCCCTGACCCTTGCCGAATACCCACGCCAGCCCCTCTTGCTCCAGCACTGCTCCGCTCTGGGGCAAGCGTGCTGGTGCTGGGAAGAGGAAGAGCACACACTTAAAGGGAAGTGAGTCAGCTCAGACTCAACCCCCAGGGCTTCTCCTCCAGCAATTTGGGACTCGACCCTGTCCCAGATAGGGTGGTGATGGTCACTAAACAGAAGGGAAGCCCTACCTTACACCTGGCTCCATCCCTAGCCTGTCCCCGTGAGTCTGTTTCTGTCTTGTTATATACATTTGTTGAATTTCTTAGATCCCATGTATAAGTGATAACATTGAGTATTTGTCTTTCTATGACTTATTTCATTAATCCTAATAATCTCTATGCTCATTTGCATTGCTGCAAATGGTAGAATTTCATTTTCTATGGCTGAGCAATATTGTATATATATATACCATAACTTCTTTATCCATTCATCTGTTAATGGGCACTTAGATTGTTTCCATTTCATAGCTATTGTAAATAATGCTGCTGTGAACATTGGGGTGCACATATCTTTTTGAATTAATGTTTTCCTTTTCTTTGGATAAATACCCAGTAGTGGAACTGCTGAATTGTACGGTAGTTCTATTTTTAATTTCTTTTGAGGAAACTCCATACTGTTTTCCATGGTGCCTGCACTAATTTACGTTCCCACCAACAGTGTATTAGGGTTCCTTTTCTCCACATCCTCACCAACACTTGTTATTTCTTGTCTTTTTTGATGACAGTCATTCTGACAGGTGTGAGGTGATATCTCATTGTGGTTTTGATTTGCATTTCCTTGATGATTAGTGATGTAGAGTATCCTTTTACATGTCTTTTGGCCATCAGTATGTTTTCGTTGGAAAAAATGAGAATTCAGGTCCTCTGTTCATGTTTTAATTGGATTGGTTTTTTTTTGATAAGTTCTTTATATGTTTTGGTTATTAAACCCTTATCTGAAATATTGTTTGCAAATATCTCCTCCCATTCAATAAGTTGCTCTTCATTTTGTTTACATTTTCCTTTGCTATGTAAAACCTTTTTATTTTGATTGGGTCCCATTTATCTATTTTTACTTTTGTTTCCTTTGCCTGAGAAGACAGATCCAAAAAGTATTACTAAGACCTATTTCAAAGAGCTTACTGCCTATGTTTTCTTCTATGAGTTTTATGGTTTCAGGTTTTACGTTTAAGTCTTAATCCATGTTGAGTTTATTTTTGTATATGGTATGAGAAAGTAGCCCAGTTTAATTCTTTTGCATATAACTGTACAGTTTTTCCAACACCACTTTCTGAAGAGACTATCTGTTCTCTATTTTATATTCTCACCTCCTTTGTCATAAATTGACCATATATGAGCAGGTTTATTTCTGGGGTCTCTATTCTATTCTATTGATCTGTGTGTCTGTTTTTGTGCCAGTACCATGTTTTGATTATCGTAATTTTGTATCAGTAGTATAATCCAAAGACAGGGAATGTGATATCTCTAGCTTTATTTTTCTTTCTCAAGACCGATTTGACTATTTGGTATCTTTTGTGGTTCCATACTAATTTTGAATTATTTGTCCTAGTTCTGTGAAAAATGCCATGATGTTTTGTTTTTGTGGTTTTTTTTTGTTTTTTTTTTTTGTGGTATGCGGGCCTCCCTCTGTTGTGGCCTCTCCCGTCGCAGAGCACAGGCTCCAGACGCGCAGGCTCAGCGGCCATGTCTCACGGGCCCAGCCGCTCCGCGGCATGTGGGATCCTCCCAGACCAGGGCGCGAACCCGGTTCCCCTGCATCGGCAGGCGGACGCGCAACCACTGCGCCACCAGGGAAGCCCATGCCATGATGTTTTGAGGGTTTGCATTGAATCTGTAGATTGCTTTGGGTAATATGGACATTTTAACAATATTAATTCTTCTAATCCATGAAAATGGGATACCTTTCCATTTATTTCTATCATATTGACTTTCTTTCACTAATGTTCATAGCTTTTGGAGTACAGGTCTTTCACTTCCTTGGTTACATTTTTCCTATTTTTTAAAATTATTTTAAATGCAATTGTAAATGGGATTTTTTCTTGATTTCTATTTCTGATACTTCATTAGTGTGCAGAAATTTAACAGATTTCTGTGTATTAATTTTGTATCCTGCAACTTTACTAAATTCATTTATTAGTTTTTTGGTGGAGTCTTTAGGGTTTTATACATATAGTATCATGTCATCTGCAAACAGTAGCCATTTTACTTCTTCCCTTCCAATTTGGATGCATTTTATTTCGTTTCCTGTTTTGATTGTAGAGTCTAGTTCTTCCAGTACTATGTTAAATAGAAATTGTGAGAGTGGGCATTTTTGTCTTGTTCCTGATCTCAGAGGAAAAGATTTCAGTTTTTCACCACTGACTGTGATGTTAGCTGGGTGTCTGTCATAAATGGCCTCTATTTTGTTGAGTTATATTCCCTCTATATCAACCTTGTTGAGAACTTTTACCATGAGAAGATGTTGAATTTTGTTTCAGGCTTTTTCTGAATCTATTGAGATGATCATGTGATCTTTATCCTTCATTTTGTTAATGTGGTGTCTCGTGGTGATTTATTTGTAGATATTGAACCCTCCTTGCATCCCTGAAATAAATCCCATTTGATCATGATATATGATATTTTTATGTATTATTTAATTCTATTTGTTAATATTTAGTTGAGGCTTTTTACATCTATATTAATCAGGTATAATGACCTGTAATTTTTTTTTTGTAGTGTCTTTGTATGGTTTTGGTATCAGGGTAATGCTGGTCTTCTAGAATGAATTTGGAAGTGTTTCCTCCTTTTCATTTTTTTGGAATAGTTGGAGAAGGATAAGTATTAACTCTTCTTTAAATATTTGGTAGAATTCCCCTGTAAAGTTCTTCGATCCTGGACTTTTATTTTGGGGATATTTTTTTAATCACTGCTTTAATTTCATTACCAGTAATTGATCTGCTAAGATGTTCTATTTCTTCCTGATTTAGGCTTGGAAAATTATATGTTTCTCGGAATTTTTCATTTCTTCTAGGTTATCCAATTTGTGTATAAATGTTTGTATTATTCTCTTATAGTTTGTTTTTTGGTGATATCAGGTGTAACTTCTCTTTCATTTCTGGTTTTGTTTATTTAGACCCTCTTTTTTCTTTTTTAAAAAATCTTTATTGGAGTAAAATTGCTTTACTATGTTGTGTTAGTTTCTGCTGTATAGCAAAGTGAATCAGCTATATGTATATATATATATATATCCCCATATCCCCTCCCTCTTGGTTCTCCCTCCCTGCCTCCCTATCCCACCCCTCTAGATGGTCACAAAGCACTGAGCTGACCTCCCTGTGCTATGTGGCTGCTTCCCACTAGCTATCTATTTTATATTTGGTAGTATATATATGTCCATGCCACTCTCTTACTTCGTCCCACCTTATCGTTCCCCCTCCCCGTGTCCTCAAGTCCATTCTCTACGTCTGCATCTTTATTCCTGTCCTGCCCCTAGGTTCATCAAAACCATTTTTTTAATATTGCATATATATGTGTTAGCATACAGTATTTGTTTTTCTCTATCTGACTTAACACTGTATGAAAGACTCTAAGTTCATCCACCTCACTACAAATAGTTCACTTTCATTTCTTTTTATGGCTAATATTCCATTGTATATATGTGCCACATCTTCTTTATCCATTTGTCTGTCAATGGACACTTAGGTTGCTTCAATATCCTGGCTATTGTAAATAGAGCTGCAATGAGCATTGTGGTACATGACTATTTTTGAATTATAGTTTTATCAGGCTATACGTCCAGTAGTGGGATTGCTGGGTCATATGGTAGTTTTATTTTTGGTTTAATAGGGAACCTCCATATGGTTCTCCATAGTGGCTGTATCACTTTACATTCCCACCAACAGTGCAAGAGGGTTCCCTTTTCTCCATACCATCTCCAGCATTTGTTGTTTGTAGATTTTTTGATGATGGCCATTCTGACCAGTGTGAAGTGATACCTCACTGTAGTTTTGATTTGCAATGCTCTAATGATTAGTGATGTTGAACATCCTTTCATGTGATTGTTGGCAATCTGTATATCTTCTTTGAAGAAATGTCTATTTAGGTCTTCGGCCCATTTTTTGATTGGGTTCTCTGTTTTCTTGATATTGAGATACATGAGCTGCTTGTAAATTTTGGAGATTAAATCTTTGTCAGTTGCTTCATTTACAAATATTTTCTCCCATTCTAAGGGTTGTCTTTTCATCTTGTTTATGGTTTCCTTTGCTGTGAAAAAGCTTTTAAGTTTCATTAGGTCCCATTTATTTACTTTTGGTTTTATTTCCATTTCTCTAGGAGGTGGGTCAAAAAAGATTTTGCTGTGATTTATGTCATAGAGTGTTCTGCCTGTGTTTTCCTCTAAGAGTCTGATAGTGTCTGGTCTTACATTTACATCTTTAATCCATTTTGAGTTTATTTTCATATACAGAGTTAGGGAGTGTTCTAATTTCATTCTTTTACACATAGCTGTCCAGTTTTCTCAGCACCACTTATTGAAGAGGATGTGTTTTCTCCATTGTATATTCTTGCCTGCTTTATCAAAGATAAGGTGACCATATGTGTGTGGTTTTATCTCTGGGCTTTCTATCCTGTTCCATTGATCTATATTCCTATTTTTGTGCCAGTAACACACTGTCTTGATTACTGTAGCTTTTGTAGTACAGTCTGAAGTCTGGGAGCCTGATTTCTCCAGCTCCATTTTTCTTTCTCAAGATTACTTTGGCTATTCGGGTCTTTTGTGTTTCCATATAAATAGTGAAATTTTTGGTTCTAGTTCTGTGAAAAATGACACTGGTAGTTTGAAAGGGATTGCAATCAATCTGTAGATTGCTTTGGGTAGTACAGTGATTTTCACAATGTTGATTCTTCCAGTCCAAGAACATGGTATATCTCTCCATCTGATTGTATTGTCTTTAATTTCTTTCATCAGTGTCTTATAGTTTTCTGCTTACAGGTCTTTGTCTCCATAGGTAGGTTTATTCCTAGGTATTTTATTCTTTTTGTTGCAAAGGTAAATGGGAGTGTGTCCTTAATTTCTCTTTCAGATTTTTCATCATTAGTGTATAGGAATACAAGAGATTTCTGTGCATTGATTTTGTATCCTACTACTTTTCCAAATTTATTGATTAGCTCTAGTAGTTTTCTGGTAGCCTCTTTAGGATTCCCTAGGTATAGTATCATGTCATCTGCAAACAATGACGGTTTTACTTCTTCTTTTCTGATTTAGATTCCTTTTACTTCTTTTTCTTCCCTGATTGCTGTGGCTAAAACTTCCAAAACTGTGTTGAATAACAGCAGTGAGAGTGGGCAACCTTGTCTTGTTCCTGATCTTAGAGGAAATGGTTTCAGTTTTTCACCATTGAGAACCATGTTGGCTGTGGGTTTCTCATAAATGGCCTTTATTATGTTGAGGTCGGTTCCCTCTATGCCTACTTTCTGGAGAGTTTTTATCATAAATGGGTGTTGAATATTGTCAAAAGCTTTTTCTGCATCTATTGAGATGGTCACATGGTTTTTATCCTTCAAGTTGTTAATATGGTGTATCACACTGATTTGTGTATATTGAAGAATCCTTCATTCCTGGGATAAACCCCACTTCATCATGGTGTATGATCCTTTTAATGGGCTGTTGGATTCTGTTTGCTGGTATTTTGTTGAGGATCTTTGCATCTATGTTCATCAGTGATATTGGCCTGTAGATTTCTTTTTTTGTGACATCTTTGTCTGGTTTAGGTATCAGTGTGATAGGTGGTCTCGTGTTGTTACTTCTCCTTTTTCATTTCTAATTCTACTGATTTGAGTCTTCTCTCTTTTTTTCCTGATGAGTCTGGCTAATGGTTCATCAATTTTTTTTATCTTCTCAAAGAACCAGCTTTTAGTTTTATTGATCTTTGCTATCATTTACTTCATTTCTTTTTCATTTATTTCTGATCTGATCATTATGATTTCTTTCCTTCTACTAACATTGGGGGTCTTTTTGTTCTTTTTTCTCTAATTGCTCTAGTTGTACGTTTAGGTTGTTTATTTGAGATTTTTCTTGTTTCTTGAGGTAGGATTTTATTGCTATAAATTTCCCTCTTAGAACTGCTTTTGCTGCATCCCATAGATTTGGGGTCATGTTTTCATTGTCTTTTTTTCTAGGTATTTTTTGATTTCATCTTTGATTTCTTCAGTAATCTCTGGTTATTTAGTAGTGTATCATTTAGCCTCCATGAGTTTATATTTTTTACAATTTTTTTCTTGTAATTCATATCTAGTCTCATTGCATTGTGGTCGGAAAAGATACTTTATATGATTTCAATTTTCTTAAATTTACCAAGGGTTATTTGTGACCCAAGATATGATCTATTCTGGAAAATGTTCCGTGAGCACTTGAGAAGAATGTGTATTCTGTTGTTTTTGGATGGAATGTCCCATAAACATCAATTAAGTCCATCTTGTTTGATGTGTCATTTAAAGCTTGTGTTTCCTTATTTATTTTCATTTTGGATGATCTGTCCCTTGGTGAAAGTGGGGTGTTAAGTTCCCCTACTATGATTGTGTTACTGTTGATTTCCCCTTTTATGGCTGTTAGTATTTGCCTTATGTATTGAGGTGCTCCTATGTTGGGTGCATAAATATTTACAATTGCTATACCTTCTTCTTGGATTGATCCCTTGATCATTATGTAGTGTCCTTTTTTGCCTCTTGTAATAGTCTTTATTTTAAAGTCTATTTTGTCTGATATGAGAATTGCCACTCCAGCTTTCTTTTGATTTCCATTTGCATGGAATATCTTTTTCCATCCCCTCACTTTCAGTCCTTATGTGTCCCTAGGTCTGAAGTGGGTATCTTGTAGACAGCACATATAAGGGTCTTGTTTTTGTTTCCATTCAGCCAGTCTATGTCTTTTGGTTGGAGCTTTTAATCCATTTACATTTAAGGTAATTATCGATATGTATGTTCCTATTATCATTTTCTTAATTGTTTTGGGTATGTTATTGTAGGTCTTTACCTTCTCTTGTGTTTCCTGCCTAGAGAAGGTCCTTTAGTATTTGTTATAAAGCTGATTTGGTGGTGCTGAATTCTGTTAACTTTTCTTGTCTGTAAAGTTTTCAGTTTCTCTGTTGAATATGAATGAGATCCTTGCTGGGTAGAATAATCTTGGTTGTAGGTTTTTCCCTTTCATCACTTTAAATATGTCCTACCACACCCTTCTGGCTTGCAGAGTTTCTGCTGAAAGGTTAGCTGTTAATCTTTTGGGGATTCCCTTGTATATTGTTGCTTTTCCTTTGCTGCTTTTAATATTTTTTATTTAATTTTTGATAGTTTGATTACTATGCATCTTGGCATGTTTCTCCTTGGATTTATCCTGTATGGGACTCTGTAAGCTTCCTGGACTTGATTGACTATTTTCTTTCCCATGTTAGGGAAGTTTTCAACCATAATCTCTTCAAGTATTTTCTCAGACCCTTTCTTTTTCTCTTCTTCTTCTGGGAACCCTATAATTCGAATGTTGGCACGTTTAATGTTGTCCCAGAGGTCTCTGAGACTGTCCTCCATTCTTTTCATTCTTGTTTCTTTATTCTGCTCTGCAGTAGTTATTTCTACTCTTCTATCTTCCAGCTCACTTATCCATTCTTCTGCCTCAGTTATTCTGCTATTGATTCCTTCTAGAGAATTTTTAATTTCATTTATTGTGTTGTTCATCATTGTTTGTTTGCTCTTTAGTTCTTCCAGGTCCTTGTTAAACGTTTCTTGAATTTTCTCCAGTCTATTTCCAAGATTTGGGGTCATCTTTACTATCATTACTCTGAATTCTTTTTCAGGTAGGCTGCCTATTTCCTCTTCATTTGTTTGGTCTGGTGGGTTTTTACCTTGCTCCTTCATCTGCTGCATATTTCTCTGTCTTCTCATTTTGTTTAACTTACTGTGTTTGGGGTCTCCTTTTTGCAGGCTGCAGGTACGTAGTTCCCATTGTTTTTGTTGTCTGCTCCCAGTGGGTGAATTTGGTTCAGTGGCTTGTGTAGGTTTCCTGGTGGAGGGGACTGGTGCTTGTGTTCTGGTGGGTGGGGCTGGATCTTGTCTTTCTGGTGGGCAGAACCATGTCCAGTGGTGTGTTTTGGGGTGTCTGTGAACTTAGTATGATATTAGGCAGCCTCTCTGCTAATGGGTGGGGTTGTGTTCCTGTCTTGCTAGTTGTTTGCCATGGGGCATCCAGCACTGGAGCTTGGTGGCCATTGGGTGGAGCTGGGTCTTAGCATTGAGGCAGAGATATCTGGGAGAGCTCTTGCCAACTGATATTATGTGGGGCCAGGAGGTCTCTGGTGGTCCAATGTCCCTAACTCAGCTCTCCCACCTGAGAGGCTCAGGCCTGACATCAGGCTAGAGAACCAAGACTCTGTCAGCCACACAGCTCAGAAGGAAAGGGAGAAAAAAAAAATGAAAAGAAATTTTATTAAAATATTTTTTTAATTAAAAAAAGGAGAGCAACCAAACCAATAAACAAATCCACCAATGATAACTGCTAAAAACTATACTAAAATAAACATAAAAATCAGAAACAAATCATTCGTAGACAGCAGACCCCAAGTCTACAGTTGCTCCCAAAGTCCACTGCCTCAATTTTGGGATATTTTGTTGTATATTCAGGTATTCCATAGATGCAGGGTATATCAAGTTGATTGTGGGGATTTAATCTGCTGCTCCTGAGGCTGCATGGAGAAATTTCCCTTTCTCTTATTTGTTCGCACACCTCCTGGGGTTCAGCTTTTGTTTTGGCTCCACCTCTGCATGTAGGTCTCCCTCAGGCATCTTTTGGGAAGTCTGAGGTCTTTGCCAGCATTCAGTAGGTGTTCTGTAGGAATTTATCCACATGTAGGTGTATTTCTGATGTATCCATGGGAAAGAAGGTGATCTCCATGTCTTACTTCTCTGCCATCTCTAAGGTCCGAGAGCCCTCTTTTTTTTTTTTATGATGAGTCCGGCTAAAAGTTTATCAGGTTTATCTTTTCAAAGAACCAGATTTTAGTTTCATTGATCTCTTTTATTTATTTATTTATTTATTTATTTATTTATTTATTTTTGTCTCTATTTCATTAAATTCCACTCTGATCTTTATTATTTCTTTCCTTCTACTAACTTTGGTCTTTATTATTCTTTTTCTTTTTTAAAAAAATAAATTTATTTTTATTTTTGGCTGCGTTGCATCTCATTGCTGCACACTGGCTTTCTCTTCTTGCAGCAAGCGGGGACTACTCTTCATTGTGGTGCACAGGCTTCTCATTGCAGTGGCTTCTCTTGTTGCAGAACACGGGCTCTAGGAACACAGGCTTCAGTAGTTGTGGCACGTGGGCTTGGAAGTTGTGGCTCATAGGCTCTAGAGCACAGGCTCAGTAGTTGTGGCTCACAGGCTTAGTTGCTCCATGGCATATGGGATCTTCCTGGACCAAGGCTCGAATCCGTGTCCCCTGTGCTGGCAGGCAGATTCTTAACAACTGCACCATCAGGGAAGTCCAGTTTCTTTTTCTTTTTCTAACTTCTTTAGGTGTAAAGTTAGATTGAGATTGTTCTTGTTTCTTGACACAGCCCTGTATTCCTTCTTTAATTGCTTTTGCTATGTTCCATAGATTTTGAAAAGTTGTGTTTCTATTTTCTTTCATTTCAAGGTATTCTTTTTATTTCCTCTTTGGTTTCTTCATCAACCCTTTGGTTTTTTTAGTAGCATGTTGTTTAGTCTCCTTGTGTTTGTATTTTTTCCAGTGTTCTTCTTGTAATTGATGTCTAGTTTAATACTGTGGTCAGAAAACAAGCTTGATATGATTTCTGTCTTCTTAAATTTAGTGAGACTTGTTCTGTAGCCTAGCATGTGATCATCTCCTGAAGAATGTTCCATGTGCACTTGAAAAGAATGTGTACTCTGTTGTTTTTTGATAGAGTGTCCTGTAGATATCTATTAAGTTCACCTTGTCTAAGATGCCATTTAAGGCCACTGTTTGTTTCTCTATTGATTTCTTTCTGGATGACCTATCTATTGATGTAAATGGGGTATTAAAGTCCCTGCTATTATTGTAATACTATCAATTTCTCCCTTTATGTCTGTTAATATTTGCTTTTAAATTTAGGTGTTTCTATGTTAGTTGTATGTAAGTTTGCAAATGTTTTATCATCTTCTTTGATCATCTCCTTTATCATTATGTAATGCCCTTGTCTTTTGTTATAGACTTCTTAAAAAGTTTATTTTGTCTGATATGAGTATTGCTACCCCAGCTTTCTTTTCATTTCCATTTGCATGTAATATCTCTCCATTTTCAGTCCCTATGTGTGTTTAGTTCTGTTGTGGGTCTCTTGTAGGTAGCATATAGATTGGCGATTTTTTGTTGTTGGTGGTGTTTTTTGTTGTTGTTGTTTTAATCCATTCAGCCATCCTATATCTTTTGACCAGAGCATTTAGTCCATTTACACTTAAAGTGAACATTGATAAGTATATAACTATTGCTATTTTATCTCTCATCTTCTGGTTGTTTTTGTAGGTCTTCTCACTTCTTCTAGTCTCTTCACTTGTGGTTTGATGATTTTCTTAGTGCTATGTTTGGGTTCCATTCCATTTGGTTTTTTGTGTGTATCTATTGTAGGTTTTTGGTTTGTGCTTACCATGGCTTTTATATATATAATTTGTTTTATACTGATAGCTGTTTAAGTTCAAACATATTTTAAAAGCTCTACATTTTTTACTCCTTTTCCCACAAGTTTTATGTTTTGGTATCATATTTTACATCTTTATTTGTATTCCTTAACTGATAATTTTAGTTATATTTGATTTTATAACTTCTGTCTTTCAACTTTTACACTACCTTAAGTGGTTGAGCCATTGCTTTTTTAAGTTTTTTTTTTTTAATTTAAAAAAATTTTTGGCTGCACCGAGCAGCACATGGGATCTTTGTTCCCTAACCAGGGATCGAACCATTGTCCCTGCATTGGAAGCACGGAGTCTTAACCACTGGACTGCCAGGGAGGTCCAATCCACTATTTTTACTGTATATTTACCACTACCAGTGAGATTTTTCTTTCATATATTTTCTTATTTCTTGTTATGGCCTTTTTTTTCCACATGAAGGCTATTTAACATTTCTTGTAAGATTGGTTTAGTGGTGATGAACTCTTAGTTTTTTCTTGTCTAGAAAACTCTCTTTTCTTCAATTCTGAATGATAACCTTGCTGGGTAGCGTATCCTTGGTCATAGGTTTTTCCTTTTAGCACTTTAAATATATCATGCCACTCTCTTCTGGCCTGCAAAGTTACTGCTGAAAAATCAACTGATAGCCTTATGGGGCTTCCTTTGTATGTGACTTTGTTTTTCTCTTATTGCCTTTGAAATTCTTTAAATTTTGCTGTTTTAATTTTGATATGTCTTGGTGTGGATCTCTTTGGGTTCATCTTGCTTGGGACTCTCTGTGTTACCTGGAACTGGATGTCTTTTTCCTTTAGGTTAGGAAAGTTTTCAGCCGTTATTTCATCAGGTACATTTTTTGCCCCTTTCTCTCTTCTCCTTCTGGGACCTCTATAATGTAAATGTTAGTACACTTATTGTTGTTTCAGAGGTCCCTTAAACTATCCTCATTAATTTTCTTTTTCTTTTTGCTGTTCTGATTGAGTGATTTCCCAAAGACTCTTCTGTCTTCCAGATCACTTATGCATTCTTCCGTATCACCTAAAGTGCTGTTGATTCCTTCTAATGTATTTTTCATTTCAGGCATTTTGTTCTTCAGCTCTGATTTGTATTTTTTATATTATCTAATTCTTTTTTGATGTTCTCACTGAGTTCCTCTATTCTATTCCTGAGATCAATGAGCATTTTTATAACCATTGTTTGAACTCTTTCTCAGGTTAATTACTTATCTCCATTTCATTAGGGTTTTGAGTTTTTATCTTGTTCTTTTATTTGGAACATATTCCTTTGTCTTCTCATTTTGTTTGACTATCTTTGAAATTAGGCAAAACAGTTTCCTATCCCAGTCTTGAAGGCATGTCTTGCGTGGGAGCCTCCTTATGCAGTCTACATGTGCCCAGTGCCTTTGTGCAAGAACTGAATGTGACACAAGTATGGGCTGAGGCTTTTTTCAGGGCATGCTGGGTTCATCTTCTTGCAGGGGTTAGAACTGTAGCAAGGGATGGGTGGGGCTAGAGCTAGAGTCTGATGCAGGCTGAGGCTCCTTTTGGAGCACACTGGGAGCCACTGCCTCAGTGAGGGGTGGGCCAGATCCAGGGAACTAGACCCAGGGCTCATTGTGGGCTGGGGCTTCTCCTGGATCACACCGGAATTACGATTTTGGTGGGGGTGGGGCTGGAGCCAGAGGGATTGGAGCTGTTACCTGATGAGAGCTACTGGGGTGCGCTGATGACCACTACCTTGGCTGGGGGTCAGACCAGAGATGGAATGGCTGGAGCCAGAGTCTGATGAGAGTTGCTTCTTCTCCTGGGTTGGTGGGGGGGCACTGGTGACCACTGCCTCAGTGGGAGATGTGGCTAGAGCCAGAAGGGCTGGAGCTGCCATCCATGTGGGCTGAGGTGGGGGCACACTGGGGTGGTCTTGGCAGGCTGGCCAAAGCACCAGGCACTTTTCATTTTTCTGCTTCTGCACTGAAACTGGGAGGAAGCAAGTCCACATAAGCATGCTTTCACAGAGAAGTCTAGGTTTCCTACAGCCCTCAGGTTCTCCCAGTCATAAGCCTCACTGGCTTTCAAAACCAGCAAAGGGAGTTTTCTTGCTAGTGCTGGACCCCAGGGCTGGGGTACGCAACATGGTGCTTGAACTCTTTGCTCCTTGGGGAGAATCCCCAGCTTGTGATATCCTCCTCCTTTTCCAGGATGCCCACTGGCTGTGTGGGTCCCAACTAGATTGCTTCTCTTTCCCTCCTACATGTTTGGTGCAGCTTTTTCTTTATATCCTTGGTTGTAAAAAAGTTATTCTTCTACTTCAGTGTGTTCTCAAAGAGACCTCTTCTATATGTAGCTGTAGCTTTGGTGTGTTCACGGGAGATGAGCTCAGGGTCTTATTACTCCACCATCTTGAACCTGTCTCCTAACAATTTTTAAATGTATACTTTAGTGACATTAAGTCATTAACACTGTGTGCAACCATCATCAATATCCATCTCCAGAACGTTTTCACCCTAAACTGAAACTCTGTACCAATTAAATAATAACTCCCCATTCTTGCCTCCTAGTCTCCTGTAACCACTATTCTACTTCATGTTTCTAGGAATTTACATATCCTAAATATATCTTTTTCTGTCATTCTAGCTAAGGGTTTGCCAATATTTTGAATTTCTCAGGAAACCAATTCTTTGTTTCATTGATTTTTTTTTCTACCAATTGTCTGTTTTTCTATTCTCTACTTTACTTATATATGTTCTAATATTATTTTTTTCCTTCTGCCTTCTTGGGGTTGGTTTCTCTTCTATTTCCAGTTCAGATGTAAAGTGAGGCTGTTGATTTACAATCTTTTCTCTTTTTAAATGCATGAGTATGATGCTATAAAGTAACTTCTTAGTACTGCTTTTGTAGCATCCAATTTTTGCTATTTTATGTTTTGTTTTCATCTATCTCTAGCTAGTTCCTAATTTCTGCTCTTGAGAACCTCTAATCAATTTTTCAATTCAGTTCTAGAATTTCTATTTTGTTCTTTTTATTTTTATAGTTTTTATCTCTTTGTGATATTTTCATTTTGTTCATGTATCATTTTCCTCATCTTGTTTAGTTGCCTATCCATGCTTTTTAGATTATTGAACAATGTTAAAATGATTATACTGGATTCTTTGCCAGGTAATTCATAAATCTACGTTTCCTTAGGGGTGGTTTCTTGAGATTTATTTTGTTCTTTAATTGGTCCATGTTTTCCCTGTTTCATTGTACACCTTGTGAACTTTAGATGAGTTGTGGGCTTTTG
Organism: Physeter macrocephalus; assembly: GCF_002837175.3. NCBI lineage: Eukaryota > Metazoa > Chordata > Mammalia > Artiodactyla > Physeteridae > Physeter > Physeter macrocephalus. Next base: position 11,425,737 of record NC_041218.1, read on the forward strand.
GAAAAACAGCTACTTCTCCTAGTCTTTACTGACTGACTTCGAGAAGAGGAAGATCTTCAGCAATTATACGTCCTAGAGATTCTGGGAACCTCTCCAACCTTCTCTAGGGATGCAGCTTCTCTCAGTTGGTTCATGTATTTTCTCAGTTAAAGATGTCTGCCCAATTTTTTTCTGAAGCCTTTAAAGACTTGCCCCCGCCCCTGGTGTTTGTCTGAAATGCTACGATCTCTTTATAGCTGTAAAAAGTAGGTGTGCTTGACATTTTTCTCAGTGGCCTCAAAAAGGAGTCCAAACTGGCATTACCATCAGTGCTGAGTCAGGCAAGACAACTAACAAACCCTCAGCCACTCCTTGAAAAGCTACAAAGTAGTATACATGGTCATTTCTTCACTTTCCCTCTTGAGGGAGAGCTGGGAGTTGGGAATTTTCTCCTGATCCTGACACACTGTGCCAGGGAGGGAAAGTAGTTACAGGAGGTAAAATGTCATAAATCTGCCTAAACACTTACTGTATCTCTTCTTGGCTTTGTGCTTGTCTGGGGTGATGCAAGCTATTATCTGACTTCTGGTGTTTTCACAAAGGAAATTTGGCCTATACACTGTTGTCTTCACCGAGGAACAATGGTTTAGGGATTCCTCTTCTGCCATCTTGCTGATGTTACTCTTGAGTCATGCTCATCATTAAATCATGCATCTTCTTGGGGAATTTTCTAGAGTTTTTTACACCAGCAATCACATCTCCTAAGGGGAAAAATCCACTGAACCAAAATTGTATCCTCCTTCACACTGGCGTCTTTTTCTGCAATACTCTGTGGAAGGCAGCCTTCACTTGAGCATTCCTTAGACTGTAGACAAGGGGGTTCAGCAATGGGTTGAAGAGAGTGTAAAACAGGAAAAGGATTTTCAGCTGCTCCTCTCGTGACTACTGTCAGGGACCAAGTAAACCATTATGGCGATGCCAAAGTAGAACCCAACCACACAGAGGTGGGAGGAGACCATGCTTCACATTGTCCACTTTTTCTGCAATACTCCGCGGAAGGCAGCCTCCACTTGAGCATTCCTTAGACTGTAGACAAGGGGGTTCAGCAATGGGTTGAAGAGAGTGTAACACAGGAAAAGGATTTTCAGCTGCTCCTCTCATCGACTATTGCCAGGGACCAAGTAAACGATCACGGCGATGCCAAAGTAGAACCCAACCACACAGAGGTGGGAGGAGCAGGTGGAAAAGGCTTTCTTGCAGCCCTCTTTTGACTGGATCTTCAGGATGGCCCAGAGGATGCTCACATAGGAAACCAGCATCAGGGAAAGGGGTCCAACTAAGATAAACACACCATGAGCAAAGAGGAACATTTCATTGATCCAGATTTCACCACAGGTCACTTTGAGGACAGATCGGGTTTCACAGAAGAAGTGGTTCACCTTCTGGGGCCCACAGAAGGGCGACCTTAGAAAGAGACTTACTTGTACTAAGGCCAGTGAAAATCCACATGCCCAGCAAGTGATGGCCAGGAACGTGCACACTCTCTAGTTCATGATGACAGTGTACTGTAGGAGATAGCAGATTGCCACATACCAGTCATAGGACATCACCACCAAAATCAGGCACTCTATGGAAGCAAAACTCAAATTAAAAATCATCTGCATAGTGCATGAGACAAATGAGACAGTTGTTTTGTGTTTCACTAGGTTTGCCAGCAAATTGGGCAAACTGCTGGAAGCATAGGATATGTCAATTATGGCCAGATGAGAAAGGAAGTACATGGGGGAGTGCAGTCTGGGGTCTAGGCAAATGAGTTCCAAGATCATGCCATTTGCCACCAGCTTGAAGGTATATAATAGGAAGAAGATAATGAAGAGGAACAATTCCATGTCTTCACTGAGCTGGAATCCCATCAGGATGAATTATCTGATCCATGATTGGTTGCCTTCCATTCCTAATGACAGTCTATAAAGGACTGAAGTGTGATGGAAAGGTCAGAGCTGGATAACAATGAAAACTGGAGTTATTTATCTGAAATGAATTTGGAGGAAACTTGTGTGCTTGTCCCTATATCACTGAGTTTTTTCCTGCAATGTTTCTTTACCTTTTTGTTTTCTTTTTTATTGTGAAGTAATTCAAATTTTCAGATAAGTATCAAGGATTATAAGCAATACTAGTATACCTACACTTTACCAAACTTTTTTATGTTTGCCTTATCATTTACTTTCTCTGTATGAATGTAGTATCAGTTTTCTATAGACCACATAAGACTAAATTGAAACCATATTCACATGCTGATAATTTATTCCTAAACTCTTTTGATTTTTTCAATAACATGAATATTCACTAATCTATTCTCAGTATAATTACTAAAATCAGCAGATGTAACATTAACATAATTCACTATTCTAAATACAGCATTTTCTCTCCTCTGACCAGTGCTGTTGTAGGTTTTCTAAATATCAGATCACAAAAGGAGTACAAATAAGAGATGCGGATCACAATGATGACTTTGTGCTAAATGCTGCATTGAAGGGCTTTATATCTGTTGTCCCAACTGGGCCTCACCAACCCTACGAGAGAATTTTAGTGTCTATTTTACAGATGAGGAAACAAGGCTTATCAAGTTTAATTACCCGAGTTTACCTAACTAGTAAATCCTTCAGTGTATGTATATCATTAGGTAAAAAATCAAATCATTGTACCCAATAATAAATAAACACATTTACTTCAGGAAAATAAAAAGGTATCTGTTGAAAAGAAAATAATATAGCATTTTCTGCCCATGTAGTCTAAGTTTCAAATTCAATATCACATACCCTACTCATTCCCTCTAATCTTAAATAGTTAGATTTTATTTCCTTGACACTGATATTTTTGAAGAGTATGAGCTCTTGGTTTTTTTTTTTTTTGGCGGTACACGGGCCTGTCACTGCTGTGGCCTCTCCCGTTGTGGAGCACAGGTTCTGGACACACAGGCCCAGCAGCCATGGCTCACGGGCCCAGCCGCTCTGTGGCACGTGGGATCCTCCTGGACCGAGGCACGAACCCGCACCCCCCGCATTGGCAGGAGGACTCCCAACCACTGCGCCACCAGGGAAGCCCCCATATGAGATGTTAACATCAAGTTTTCTAAGTATCTTAGAAAAACATAAAATTTGATAAAACATTAAAGAGATAATACTTACATGAAACATAAGGCCACAGGTGATGATTGTTAAAAATTTGTACATACAGGGCTTCCCTGGTGGTGCAGTGGTTGGGAGTCCGCCTGCAGATGCAGGGGACGCGGGTTCGTGCCCCGGTCTGGGAAGATCCGACATGCCGCGGAGCAGCTGGGCCCGTGAGCCATGGCCGCTGGGCCTGCGCGTCCGGAGCCTGTGCTCCGCAACAGGAGAGGCCACAGAAGTGAGAGGCCCGCGTACCGCAAAAAAAAAAAAAAAAAAAAAAAAAAAAAAAAAAAAATTTGTACATACAGTTTCCCCTTATTCACAGTACATATATTTTCACATATATAATTAAAATTATGAATATTGTGTACCTATTTCTTTTATTTAGAATAACATCATGTACATTTTCCATGTCAAATATTTCTTTGTAATACACTTTAAACATTTGTACACTATTTTGTTGCATATATTTTATTCAGTATATTACCTTCTAACTAGGTTGTGTAAAATATAATGCTACAGTGACTAAATTTTATAAATATATTTTTGTGTATATTTTATTGTTTTTTTTGTACTGAATTCCAGGATATGGAAGTTCTCGGTCAAATCTATTTCTTCCTTCCTTCCTCCCTCCCTTACTTCCTTCTATCCTTCCATGCTTCCTTTCATTCTTCCTTTCTACCTACCTACCTACTTATCTATCTTTCTGTCCGCCTATCTATTTTAAGACAGCCTAAATAAAATGTATCCTTTCCAACAGAGTCCATAAAATAACAGCAGCCCAGGAAGCAAAGGTCTGAGTGATCAGTATATGCAATTCTCTACCCAGGCAGTCCTGTAACTGAGCTAGGGAGCTTTAAGCTATTTCTCCAACTCTAGTCAGTGGAATTGGCACTCATTCTATCCTATTTTGTGGTAGGACAAATATTTCTAGCAAAACAGAAATCCCAAGTCTAATAATTATCCATATTAGATGAGCCTAGGAAAGTTTCAGTAAGAAATAACTAAATTGCAAAACTTATCTCTTACACTGTTTCAGCAAGGAAAAGAGTTTACTATAAATGTTACCAGAATTCTGTTTTCCAATATCAGTATATTTATCCATTAGGTAATATAAAGTTCTTTTGGCCATGTCAGCATCTTACCAGAGATAATGCCTGCATATAATGCCTCTAGTACTTCCAGTACGAGAGTACTGGAGATACTTCCAGATTATTCTCAAACAATAGAGTTGGGCTACTATGAATGACCACCACTACCACATTGGGAAGTGACGACAAGAAAGATGTGAGCAATGGAAGGCCCCTGCCATAGCTCAACATTCAGAAGCTCCAGGAGCTGGGGTGTGGGTAGTCATAAATGTACTATAATACATTTAGTAATATAAATACAATAATATATAGTCATTAGATAACATTATATATGCAATTTTTATGCATGCAAGAACTCATAAAATATGCCCCTAAGAGATATTCTGAAAAAAATTATTTCTCAGCCAATCATAAAATACAGACATAGTGCTAACAGGACCATTGTGCAGCATTATATTCATTTAAATAGAGAAAGAACAGTCAAAATTGTGGGCATGACAGTTGCTTAAAAGACTGTAAATAGCACAAATCTTGACAATGTAAAAATAGTATTACAAAAACCAAGAAAATCAGCTGTTATGGGAGGAGAATTATGAGGAATCATAAGAAAACAAATCCTCCCATTTTTGAAGTGGAAAGTTAAAAATCCAGGGTCCAAATTTGAAGTATGTAGTTTATAAATATTAAGATTTAGATTTCAGTTTCTGGCAAGACTACATACCCTACACCGTACTCTTCTGTGAAAAATAACTAAACCTATTCTTGAGCTAAGACAGTCTGGATTCAACTATCCTTCCTGAATGAAATTCTAAGATTTCATTTTACACAGTAAAGAAGTGATCCCAGAAAGAAAGTTCACATTGTAAAAAGAAAGATCAAAGAGAGCAGCACATACATTTGTAAAACTAAGCAGATATTAACTGTACAAAGAATACTGGGCAATGTCCTCTGGTGCCTAGAACAAGGTGAACTAAATACATAACAATAGCATATACGTTGGGAAGAAGCTGATGGGATTTAAAAGGTTCTAATTTCCAAGCATTTTGACAGAAAATTGTAACTACTGACTTTCATTAGCCTTTTTTTCCACTCAATATTAATTACTCATTGTACTGATAAATTTGGCCCATTAGCAGGTATATATTCCCAGACATAAAATTAAAGCTTCTGCTTTTTTAAAAAAATAAAGTATGGGATTGAAAACTGTCATTAACTGAGAAATTAAATGTCTTTACAGACCAATATGATAAAATTACATCGGAGTAAGATCAAGAAAACATTAACTCCATGGAGGGACATTGGTAAAAAAAAAAAAAAAAAAAAAGAATAGAAAAATCAGAAGTATTTCTCTCTAAGAAAGCAATGTATAAAATGGAAAACCCTGTCAAAATAAACCTCTTTGGAATTCTGGAATCTAATCGAAAGCTATAGCAGCCAGAGGCATGCTTAATATGGAAAACAAACAAACAAACGTGAAAATCAGTGGAAGAGATTTGTAGCATTTCTACTTACCCTGATACCATCCCCCACTCCCTAGCTCAGGAGCAGCCATGAAGAAGACAGTCTGCACTTCTGCTGTGCAGTCAGTACTAGAAGGAGCAGAATACATTTTATACTCACAGAATTACGGATGTTTGATTTGACCTGTCTGGTGACTCCCTGAAGGATCCACTCAAAGGACTTGACTTTACTTTGACTAATTCAAAACTTGCCCAGGGCTGAGGCAGCTCCCCAGAAGGCAATTGTTGAAAGCATTTAAAGGCAAAAGTGTTAGCTGCTGCCACGTGACACAAAGAATAAAAGTTGCGGTAAACAACAGACTAACTCGAAAGCCTGAGTGGAAAGATTGGAAATAAGATGATTTGGAAAATAGGTGATTTGAATAGCTCCAAGATATTGCTGGGAAACTAGAAGGCTCCACACATGACCAGGGCTGGGACAATGCTCAGAAGGGATCTGAAAAGGTCCTGATCTCTAGCCTCTGTCTAAACTTCAGACTCTGTACAGAAAGGAAATTGCCTGAGTTGTAAATGACCTGGATGAGGGATGAAGGCATGTCCTGACACATAAAAAGAGGCTTTTACAAAAATATGAAAGGAGGTTGAAAACACCTATAGAGCTGCTGAATAATGTGCATATAAAACAGTCAGTATGCTTGCTGCCTCATTAGATTACCAGAGCCTGAAATACCCTCATAAGATCTGGTTCTTTATCAGGGGATCATGGAGTAGGGTGAAGAAAAACAAAAATTCAAAACCTCAAAACAGAGAGAAGGATGGAAAATCAAATTAATTTCAAATAATATTAATAAAACTCTCCTATTCGAAATGTGTTTTAAAAAACCAATATTCAAACACAAAGCAGTTTAGTGCCAAAGATGTACAATGTAAACAATGGAACCTTATATTCACTCAAGATGAAACTGAATGTCTAGAACAATCTTACAATGAATGTAATGTAAGCATGATTAGAAGTTCCAGTAGATCAGTGAAAGTATTGTATTTACTAAAATTTCCAATAAATTATAAGCAGTAAAGGAAGAGGGAATGAAAAAACAGTCACTGCACATGAAAAATGAATCTATGAGACATCCTGGAAATAAGTAGTCACTCATCTTTTCAAACTCAATAAGGAGGATAAAATACTGGTGATTAAAAGAGGGAAATAGGACTTCCCTGGTGGTGCAGTGGTTAAGAATCTGCCTGCCAATGCAGGGGACATAGGTTCCAGCCCTCGTCCGGGAAGATCTCACATGCCGTGGAGCAACTAAGCCCGTGCACCACAATTACTGAGCCTGTGCTATAGAGCCCGCGTGCCGCAACTACTGAAGCCCACATGCCTAGAGCCCGTGCTCTGCAACATGAGAAGCCACTGTGAGGAGAAGCCTGTGCACCGCAACAAAGAGTGGCCCCTGCTCGCCGCAACTAGAGAAAGCCTGCATGCAACAATGAAGACCCAACACAGCCATAAATAAATAAATAAATAAATAAATAAATAAATAAATAAATAAATTTTTAAAATAAAAGAGGGAAATAATGCATTGAAAGAGTATATTTAAGAATCTACCTAGATCGCAACATATACAGACAGGGATAAATTCCTTTTTTGGATATTTTATTTTATTCATTTATTTTTCTTCTAGTTGTATGTAGTTATAATTGACATACAACACTTTATAAGTTTAAGGTGTACAGCATAATGATTTGACTTACATACATTGTGAAATGACCACGATAAGTGTAATAAAAATCCATCATCTCATATACATAAAAAATAAAAGAAAAAATATTTTTTCCTCGTGAGAACTTTGGGATTTACTCTCTTAACAACTTTCATATATAACCTACAGCAGTGTTAACAGTATACATCATGTTGTACATCACATCCCTAGTACTTACTTATCTTATAACTGAAAGTTTGTACCTTTGGACCACTTCTTCCAAGTCTCTCTTGACTACTCCCCACCTCTGTTCCTACAAATCTGATCTCTTTTTCTTTAAGTTTAGTTTTCTTGTTTGTTATTTGAAGTAAAATTGACCTGTAACACTAAGTTAGTGGCAGGTGTACAACAGAGGGATGAATTCTTGAAAATTCAGTTTACAGGCATGAATGACAGATTGAGAGGCTAAATATAAATAAGATAAAATTTCCAGAGACAGATAGTAAGGGATATGATAAAGAAGTAATATTTGAAGAATATTGGAACACCAAAAATGTTCCAAATTGAACAAAGACCAAACTTAGTCTCCAAATTGATAAAAATGCATTCTAAAGAGTACAGTAAAGGTAAATGCACCCATAAGGACACTGAAGAACTTCTGATAATTGAAGATAAAATAAATCTTTAGATCAAATATTTGAGTTAAGATAGACTAAAAAATAAATTCTCAATAAATATAAATTAACAAATGTTTGTTTTTTTCCCCTTTAAAAAAATTGTTTCCTAGGGCTGCCATAACAAATTAAAGTCTTAGTTTTTTGTTTCGTAAGTTTTGTAATATTTACTAAAAGCTGTAATTTCATTTGTCTCTTAAAGTGTTTTGGTGCACTACTGTCCCAAGATCTAAAGTAAATATTAAAAATCACCAAAGGAAAAAAAAGTGTCTACAGAGGATCAACAGTTTCACTGACAGCAGATTTCTTATCAGCAGCACAAGATCTGAAGACAGTAAGGTACTATCTTTAACGTACCAAGAGGCAGAGAAGCTCTCAATCAAGAATTTTGTAACTGCAGGAATTCTCTTCAAGGAATAAGAACAAGAGATTTTTCATATATAAATTATAAAAGTTTAGAACCTATAGCTCTTTAGTATACTAATAAAGATTATTCCCTAATAGGGCAGAAGTGAATTCAGAATTAATCAAACACATACAAACAGTATTCAACAATGTAATAAAATATGACCTTATATTTAATAACTTATGACATATAAAATAATTTTGATGTTTAAAAAGGATAAAAGAAAAATTTGAAAAACATAAATGAAGCAAGAGGTATTTGAAAGTGAAGAGTGCTAAATTCTTGAAGAGACTCAAAATACTGAATGATTTTAAATTTATTACAATGAATTATTCATTTTGATGTCAGCACTTCAAGTATACCATCAATCAAAAATGACATAGAATTTATGATTTTCAAAATTACAGTGCAAACAAATGAAATGTTGAAGCATTATCAATCAAAAAAGTAGAAGGCAAAAAACAGAAAAAGAGAAGCAAACAAAAGGTTGATATTCAGAAAACACAAAATATAATGATGTAAATAAGTCTATGTATCCATTAATGTATTAAATGTAAATGAATTATATTTACCCATCAAAAGATAGAGATTATCATATCAGATTAAAAACAGAAAATCCAATTAGAAACCCACAGATAATATAATACTCAGTGGTGAAAAGCTGAAAGCCTTCCCACTAAAATCTAACAAGACAAGGATGCCCGCTCTCACCTCTTCTATTCAACATAGTATTGGAAGTCCTAGCCACAGCAGCAGACACGAAGAAGAAATAAAAGGTATCCAAATTGGAAGGGAAGAGGTAAAACTGTCATTATATGAAGATATGATACTATCAATATATATAGAAAACCCTAAAGACTCCACACAAAAACTACTAGAACTGAGAAATGAATTCAGGAAGGTAGAAGTATACAAGAGTAACATACAGAAATTTGCTGCATTTCTTTACACTAACAATGAAATATGAGAAAAAGAATGGGGAAAAAATGCCTTTTAAAATCACACCCACCAAAATAAAATACTTAGGAATAAACCTGACCAAGGAGGTGAAAGATTTATACAATGAGAACTATAAAATATTAATAAAGGAAATTGAAGATGATTTAAAGAAATGGAAAGATATCCTATGCTCTTGTATTGGAAGAATTAATATTGTTAAAATGGCCATACTATCCAAAGCAATCTACAGATTTAATGCGATCCCTATCAAATTATCCATGACATTTTTCACAGAACTAGAACAAATAATCCTAAAATATGTATGGAACCATAAAAGATGCAGAATTGCCAAGGCAATCCTGAAGAAAAAGAACAAATCAGGAGGTATAACACTACCAGACTTCAGACAATACTACAAAGCTACAGTAATCAAAACAGCATGGTATTGACACAAAAACCTGCCATATGGATCAATGGGACAGAATAGAGAGACCAGAAATAAACCCACACACCTACGGTCAATTAATCTCTGACAAAGGAGGCAAGAATATACAATGGGAAAAAGACAGTCTCTTCAGCAAGTGGTGTTGGGAAAGTTGGACAGCTACATGTAAATCAATGAAATTAGAACACACCCTCTCACCATACACAAAAATAAACTCAAAATGGCTTAAAGACTTAAAGATAAGACATGATACCATAAAACTCCTAGAAGAGATCATAGGCAAAACTTTCTCTGATCAGAAATCATACCAATGTTTTCTTAGGTCAGTCTTTCAAGGCAACAGAAAAAGAAAAATAAAGAAACAAATGGGACCTAATCAAACTTACAGGCTTTTGCACAGCAAAGGCAACCATAAACAAAATGAAAGGCAACCTACAGAATGGGAGAAAATATATGCAAACAAAACAACCAACAAGGGCTTAATTTCCAAAATACACAAACAGCTCATACAACTCAACAACAAAAAAACCAGACAACCCAATCAAAAAATGGGCAGAAGACCTAAATAGACATTTCTCCAAAGAAGAAATACAGATGGCCAATAGGCACATGAAAAGATGCTCAACATTGCTAACTGTTAGGGAAATGCAAATCAAAACTACAATGAGGTATCACTTCATACTGGTCAGAATGGCCATCACTAAAAAGTCTACAAATAACAAATTCTGGAGGGGGTGTGGAGAAAAGGGAACCCTCCTACACTGTTGGTGGGAATGTAATTTGGTGCAGCCACTATGGAAAACAGTATGGAGGCTCCTCAGAACACTAAATATAGAATTACCATATGATCCAGCAATCCCACTTCTGAGCATATATTCAGACAAAACTATAATTCAAAAAGATACATGCACCCCTATGTTCATAGCGGCACAATTCACAATAGCCAAGACATGGAAATGACTTAAATGTCCACTGATAGATGAATGGATAAAGAAGATGTGGTATATATACAATGGAATACTACTCAGCCATAAAAAAGAACAAAATAATGTCATTTGCAGCAACATGAATACAACTAGAGATTATCATGCTAAGTGAAGTAAGTCAGTAAGAGAAAGACACCCTCTCCAGTATTTATTGTTTGTAGATTTTTTTATTATGGCCATTGTGAATGGTGTGAGGTGATACCTCATTGTAGTTTTGATTGGCATTTCTCTGATAGTGATGTTGAGCATCTTTTCATGTACCTCTTGGCCATCTGTACATCTTCTTTGGAGAAATGTCTATTTATTTAGATCTTCTGTCAATTTTTTGATTGGGTTGTTTGTTTCTTTGATATTGAGCTGCATGAGCTGTTTGTATATTTTGGAGATTAAAGGAATCCTCCTACACTGTTAGTGGGAATGTAAATTGGTACAGCCACTCTGGAGAACAGTATGGACGTTCCTGAAAAAACTAAAAATAGAGCTACCATATGATCCAGCAATCCCACTCCTGGGCATATATCCAGAGAAAACCATAATTCAAAAAGATACATGTACCTCAATGTTCACTGCAGCATTATTTACAATAGCCAAGACATGGAAGCAACCTAAATGTCCATTGCTGGAGGAATAGATAAAGATGCAGTATATATATACAATGGACTATTACTCAGCCATAAAATAATAACATTTGCAGCAACATGGATGGACCCAGAGATTGTCATACTAAGCAAAGTAAGCCAGACAAAGACATATATCATATGATATTGCTTATATGTGGAATCTAAAAAAATGGTACAAATGAACCTATTTACAAAACAGAAATAGAGTTACAGATGTAGAAAACAAACTTATGGTCACCAAAGGGGAAAGGGAGGACAGAAGGGATAAATTGGGAGATTGGGATTGACATATACACATTACTATATATAAAATAGATAACTAATAAGAACCTTCTGTATAGCACAGGGAACTCTAGTCAATACTCTGTAATGACCTATATGGGAATAGAATCTAAAAAAGAGTGTGTATATGTATATGTATAACTGATTCACTTTTAGCAGAAACTAACACAACATTGTAAATCAACTATACCTCAATTAAAATTTTTAAAATAAAATGAGAGAACCCCAGTGGGAAGGTGAGAACACCAAATTACTCCTCTCTGCCAGCCCCTAATAGGTGTGTGATTTATTTCTAATATAAGAAAAGCTGTTTTCTTTATAAAAAGAAAAAAAAAAAAAGAACTAGCTGGCAATAAGACAAGAAGATGAAATAGAAGGGCTAGGATTTAAAATGGAAAATAGAATTATTGACAACACACTTGTGTATGTTAAAAATAAAATCTCTATAGATGACCTATTATTACAAATATCCAAAATCTGGGTTCAAGAATGATGTACAAAATGGGCGGGCATAGGTACCTTGTTTATGCAATGCACACTTTGTAAACATTGCAAATCTCTCCAAATTGTTCTATTGGTTCAATAAAATCAAAATCAGAATCCACGGAGGTTTGTTCATGTATAGAAATTGAGAATCTTATTATAAATTTCATATGAAATTACAAAAGATCGAGAAGAGACAAGGCAATCTTAAAGAAGAATGAAGAATGAAGTAAAAGCCTGAATCGTCCGATATATACACGCAAACGGAGCCTCCATGTTTTTTATCTGCCTTTACGCCCACGTAGGATGCGGTCTATACTATGGATCCTACGCCTTTCAGGAAACATGAAACATTGGAATTATCCTACAACTTATAGTCATAGCCACCGCATTCATAGGCTACATCCTACCCTGAGGACAAATATCATTCTGAGGCACAACTGTTATCGCAAATCTACTCTCAGCAATCCCATATATCAGCACCACTCTCGTCGAAGGAATCTGAGGTGGCTTTTCCGTAGATAAGGCAACACTAACACAATTCTTTGCCTTCCACTTTATTCTCCCTTTCATCATCACAGCACTAGCAGCCGTCCACCTATTATTCCTTCACGAAACAGGATCAACAACCCCACAGGAATTCCATCTCATACAGACAAAATCCCATTCCACCCTTATTATACAATCAAGGACATCTTGGGCGCCTTACTATTAATCTTATCTTCACTAATATTAGCCCTATCCTCACCCGACTTGCTAGGAGATCCTGACAACTACACCCCAGCAAACCCACTCAGCCCGCCAACACATATCAAACCAGAATATTTTCTATTCATATATGCAATTCTACGATCAATCCCCAACAAGCTAGGAGGAGTCTTGGCCCTGCTACTCTCAATCCTAATCTTGGCATTTATTCCAATACTCCACACATCTAAACAACGAAGAGTACTAGTGGCAGATTTACTAACACTAACATGGATCGGAGGATAGCCTGTGGAATATTCATGTATAGCTCTTGGACAACTTGCGTCCATCTTATATTTTCTCTTAATTCTAGTGTTACTACCAATGACTAGTCTCATTGAAAACAAGTTCCTAAAATGAAGAGTCTTTGTAGTGTAACACAATAACCTGGTCTTGTAAACCAGAAAAGGAGAACAACATATCTCCCTGAGACTCAAGGAAGAAGTACTATGCTTCACCGCCAGCATCCAAAGCTGAAATTCTATATAAACTATTCCCTGAAAAAGATATAAGACATTCACAAAACTGCAGTACTATGTCAGTACTAAAAATAATTCATTTTACTACATACATGCTATGTATGCCGTACATACTTCTACTGCCACATAACTGCAATAATGTCTCTCTCTCTCGTATATGTGTACATGTACATTATATGTGTAATCGTATATTAAATTATCTGCTCCATGCTTAATAGGCATGCACATTATGTCATTGATATTACATAGTACATATACATTATTGATCGCACATAGTACACTAAGTTAAATTGGTCTAAGTCAACATGTTTGATAATCCTGTCCATTAGATCACGAGCTTAATCACCAGGCCACGTGAAACCATCAACCCACGTGAAACCATCAACCCGCTCGGCAGGTGTTCCTCTTCTCGCTCCGGGCCCATAGCTTGTGGGGATTTCTATTGATTAACTTTATCAGACATCTAGTTCTTACTTCAGGGCCATCTCACCTAAAATCGCCCACTGTTTCCCCTTAAATAAGACATCTCGATGGACTAATGACTAATCGGCCCATGCTCACACATAACTGCGATTTCATACATTTGGTATCTTTTATTTTGGGGGGGGAAATTGCTTGGACTCAACTATGACCTTAAAAGGTCTTAACACAATCCAGCAAATTGTAGCTGGACTTGTATTTGTTATTTGGCTAGAGCAACCTACGTTGTGCAATCAGTTAATGGTCACAGGACATAGCACTTTACTATTCCCCCCCGGCTTAAAATAATTATATATCATAATGAATGAACCTCAACCCCCCTCCTATCATACCAAGGAACTACTTAGATATTCACCCCCCATATAGACAGAATTCCCCCTAGATTCACCAACCATCCTACAGAAAATCTAATACTAAATCTGACATACAACCATACAAACATCACCTACGTGCAGCAAGTTAATGTAGCTTAAACATCTCATAAAGCAAGACACTGAAAATGTCTAGATGGGCTCACCAGCCCCGTGAACATAAAGGTTCGGTCGCAGCCTTTCTATTAGTTTTTAATAGAATTACACATGCAAGTATCCACATCCTGGTGAGAATGCCCTCTAAATCACTAGGATTAAAAGGAGCAGGTATCAGGCACACCACACTGGCAGCTCATAACACCTTGCTCAACCACATCTCCACGGGAGACAGCAGTGATAAAAATTAAGCCATAAACGAAAGTTTGACTAAGCCATATTAATCAGTGTTGGTAAATTTCGTGCCAGCCACCGCGCTCATACGATTGACCCAAATTAATAGAACTACGGCGTAAAGCATGTTAAAGAACCATACAAGATAAAGTTAAACCTTAATTAAGCTGTAAAAAGCCATAACTAAAAGAAAAATAAATTACAAAAGTGACTTTAATAATCTGATCACACGATAGCTAAGACCCAAATTGGGATTAGATACCCCACTATGCTTAGCCCTAAACCCAAATAATCATAAGAACTAGACTATTCGCCAGAGTACTACTAGCAACAGCTTAAAACTCAAAGGACTTGGCGGTGCTTCACACCCCTCTAGAGGAGCCTGCTCTATAACCGATAAACCCTGATCAACCTCACCAACCCTTGCTACTCCAGTCTATATACTGCCATCTTCAGCAAACCCTAAAAAGGAGCAAAAAGCATAATTATGACACATAAAAAGGTTAGGTCAAGGTGTAACCTATGGCACATTGAGATCTACAAGTGTACAGTGCCTTTATGCAGTCAGCCAATGTTGTATTGGGACAAGACCCATGAAATAGCACGGTTAAGTCAGAAATTCAGGAATGTGTACACACATGCTTGCACACATACACACACACATGCACTTGAACCAACACGAAGGCACTGCTGTTTTTAATGAATAATGGTGGATCAATTGGCTATATGGGTAAAAGCTAAAACATGACTTCTACCAACATACTATAAAAAAAATCAAGTAGGTTTCAGATCTAAGCATAAAAGATAAAAACAAGTTTTATAGAATATTAATTAGTGGCTTATAGTGATAATCCCAGAGGGAGCAAAACTTTCTGAAACAGAATTAAACCAGTATTAAAGAAAATATTGATAAAATTAAGAACCTAACTCCTGTTTATTAGAGACATCATTCAGAGAGTAAAAATGAAATCCACAGAATGGAAGGAAATATTTATAACTCATATAACCAATACAGGGCTCATGTTCAGAATATTTAAAGAATTCCTGCACATTTTTAATGAAAAGATAGATAATCCAATTTAAATTAGGAAAAATACTTGAACAAATATTTCATGTGAAAGATCATCCAAATGACCCATGAGCACACTAAAAAATTAAGAGATACTAAACTCTCTAGGTCACCAAAGAGATGGAAATTAAAATGCAAAACACAATGATGGTAAAAATTCAAAAGCTTGAAAGTACAAGGACTTGGCAAAGCTATGGAGCAGGGATACATTACTACTGAGAATGTAATTTTGGAAAACTCTGGAAGTATATACTATTTTTGAAACATATGCATAATAATGACTCATGGATTCCACTTTCAGATATGCCCCAAATAAGTGCATATATATATATAATACACATTTATAGATTTTAAAAAGATTGTATATATATATATATACTGTATATGAATATTATTATGATAATTATAATAACTTTTTTTCCTAACTTCCAGAGAAAAACCTATCATAGCTTATTAAAGAAGAATGAAACAAGTACTTATCTTTTGTGTGCTTGACCTCACAATCCATGTGACCACACAAATATTTATCGCAGGGGCTCCTATAATTAGTTTTGGAAACAAATTATTTAATTTACTTATTAGAAAAATTAATGGTTTTGAGAAACTATTCGACAAGAACAATTGGCGCCTATTTCTCTATACAAAATATTTCTCTAGAAATAAAAAAGTGTGAGTTATAAAAGCAGTCCCAAAGTTATATAATCAATAATGAATTCCATGAAATGTGCTCCAATTACAAAAGTTATGAACATCAATCACTGTTTGTCTTTATAATATGAATGAAATGATATAAATGAGAATTTTTTAAAAATTGTAGTGTAAGATATTCTGACAATCAAGTATTTTGGTGCTAGAATAACTAGCCTTCTACAAACATTTTTAATATTTCTAAACACAAAAATCGCCATATCACATACCTATCCATGTTCAAAATTGCCTGTTTGTGAATACCTTTTCCATTATCAATGAAATAAATCTAAAAATTGGTTACAGTTAAGAGATGCATCTTAATTTGGATTCTTACAGAGCCCAACCCTGGGACAATTATTCAACTACACGTAATTTTTAGGAAGTAATCCTGGAAAATATAAGTAGAGGAGCAGAAAAGGGGGATGAAAAGATAGACACTGAAGGTTGAATGATTAAATACCATAAAATTGTAGTAATTGAAGTTACATACTAATGAGAAAATCTTGAAACCAGTGTAGAATATGTGTCTCAGTGTTAATCCACCTGGGGTGGAAGGGAGCTAGAGTATCTATACCCCAACCAGTATCTGCTATTGGATGAGAGCTTTGAAGTGGGTGGGCCAAGGGGCACCCACAGCATCAGCTACAAAATTCCTGTCTGAACATCACCTCTGAAATCCAAAATTTGATTGGACATAATTAGGCAGAGGAATAGGTGTGTTTTTCTGGTTAAGATTGAAGAGGTTAATTGCCAAAAATTTTTAATAAATATTTTCTAATGAGTTTTAAAAATTATAGTAGCATAGATATTTATCCAGAGTTAACTTAAGGAAAGTTTAATTTTTTAATTTCAAAAGTTGGCTTTACTTATACTTAACCTACTAGCCTCCTTTATATTATGTATCTTGCACCTGAAGGAATTTAATAAAACTTCTCTACTTGGATAAAATATAATCTAAGAGATACTATCTAATATTAGCTCTGTTATTCACCATAAATAATATGAGAAAAATATTTAAGTGTATCAGTATGTTTTAAGAATGACGTAGCAAATCTATGTAAATGAACTAAAGTTTCTGGCTGGTTTATCACATGAAAAGTGTTCAGCAGATTTTCAACAAGAGGAAGGCACATTTAGGGTGGAACATAGATTATATAATGTGTACAAAGTTCACTTTCAGGCGCACTCATCAAGGAAGACAGTCATCCTTCAAAGCCTGAAACTGCAGAGAAGTCTAATTTTTAATCATTGCCACTGGGGTAAACAAATAGAAAATCAGACACTGATTTCAAATATGAATGAGCCCTTAATTAAAAATCAAATGGGCAACTATAGCATATATCAGGCATTGATCGACTAACTTCTTAAAGTATACCAATCTCTATCTCTTTTGTGTACCAGGGAGAATAAACCAGGGATTTTTCTATTGAATGATAGTTTATGAGGCTCTCAAGTAGCTTGGGTCAGTCAGCTAGTAAAAATGACTCCAAGGGCTTGTTTCAGTGCATGTCTCTAACTTCCAAGTTTCAGGTACTAATTTTACAATTAATGGTAGCATAAACATCAAATGTTCTTAATGTCAGCACAAACATTAAAAGCCTCCATGGTGGCTGCTGGTTTAACTGCTAGTTCTGGTCGGTCCTCCTGTTCTGAGTTGTCTGCTTAGGGACTTAGCAACTTAGTTTAATGTAGAATCTGCCTTCTACACAAACTCATATATTTACAGATAAATCAAATCTCCAGTAGCTTCTGTTATCTTACAAACTGCAGTACCCTGACAACCCTGCCTGATTCTTTGGCTCCCAGACCTGTGCTCTCAAGTGTCTGTCTTTCTTCATTGTCTATCTTGGGAGCTCCCAGTTATCTGACATTAACTTCGAAGTCCAGCTCCCAATAGATTCAATATCTCTAAAATTCATTCTATATTTCAGGCATGCTGTCATTATAGGTTAAAAGAATACATTTATCACATTGTACATTATGTAAGAATATATCTTAGAAGAGATTCAGTTAATATATTTAAAATTCTACAAATTTTATGTATACTTAGAAAGGTTTATTTAGTAAGAAAATAATAAACAGAATTAATAAATATTATATTACAAGATGATCATCAGAGGGCTTTATATTTATTGGTCCTAGAACATTTCCCAGCCTACCTCATATCTACAAGAATAATCACTGCTTTCCCAATGAAACTCTTTGGTCCAACACCTCCTACTAGCTCAGTGGACTCTGATGGCTTATAAACTCTGGTCAGGGCTACCTAGAATGCCTTTCCAGTAGTTTCCTGTTAGTGGAACATCAATTCTTGGCTTTTACACAGCAGAATTCGGATTAATATGAATATGAAAACCCTGTTAGCCTCATAAATAGTAACTTGAATCTTAAGCATTAGAATGCTGAAATATGGATGAAAATAACCAAATTACTACAGTTTAGAGGAAGGTATTAGAAATCCTATGCCTCATTGTAAATTACAGACACTGACAGGATTCTCTTGATTTTCTTTTTGCATTTGGTAAGACTTAAGAATGATTTACTTTCATTTACTCCATTATTTTAAAAAATTGCCTTAAATAAATATGAAGAAAATAAAAGAAAAAGCATTCACTGAAAATTTGCCAGGTACAAACACATGTTAAATAGAAAAACTGTTTTTGTAGTAGGGATACTTTACCATATATTTACCAGTCAGAACTTTCCCCCCAATTTGATAAGTGACAATGGTAGTCATGCTATCCCACTCCAGGAGATGACAAAGAGTTTTCCTCGGATGAGGACAAACATCCCTGGAGAGCAAATCAGGATAAGTTAAACTGGCATCTGTACCAGCTTCCCTGTTACAAGAAGAATTAATGATGGGATCTTTACCAAATAGCTATAGGGTTTCTCCCTTCCACTTATTAACACCTCCCTCATGGGCAGCAAAGAAAAGGATGCTAATTTTCCTCACTTCTCTGGCAGGAGGATATTTCCAGTATGTAGTGTAAGAAGATGGTCCTCAGCAGAGGAAGAAATGAAAGATAGTGAAGGACAAATTACACACCCCACCTCCAGCTTCATCAGTTTTAAAAGGAGGCAACAGAATTAGAGGGCGCTTATACCCCATTCAGTTTTATATCATGGCTCAGGGACATCAATTTTCACCGGTTGCTTCCCATAAGTGTGACTGGGGAGGGGCTCTGATTAAGAGGAATAAGAAAACTATGTTTAGACAGCATGGATTCAGATGTTACTCTGAGACCACAGGAACAGTGCAAGATAGGGGTCTCACAAAGGTGCCTTTTTCTTCTTCCTAAAACTGATGACCTCTGCCAGCCTTCTATCTTGCTCCTCTGTAAACCATTAACTGGTATAAAAATAATGATTTCTTCAAAGAGGGAGTGGGTACTACTTCTAGTGTTTTTCTCAAAATGAGCTTGAATGTACAGGAAAACTCACAAAGATGGGGAATGGTTGGAGCTGAGTCACCTGCTTCCTGAAGCAGGTGCAGTGTGTGATGAGTCCCAGATACCTCTTCTACCCTGATGGAGAGGAGAGGACACAGGGAGGATAAGGAACTTATATATATATATATATATGTATATATATGTGTATATATATATATATACACATATATATACATATATATATATATATAGGGGTTTTATAGTCTGATCAACTAAAACAAACCCATTCCCCAGAGACATTCCTGTGGAGTCCAGGGAACGAATTACAAATCATATTCCCACCATTCTAGGTCTTTCCTACAAAGCAGTGCAAAACCTCCCCTTCCCCACTTGGCTCTCCTGCTTTGTTATCTATGATAGTGTATAGGTGTGTGTGTATGAGTGTGTGTGTGTGTGCATAGATGTGTGCACCTGCTCATGCAGAGAAGTTAGAACTCATGAAGAATGGCAAAGATGTCTGTGCTCCAGGATCTTGGTATAAAAATTTAACAGATAAGTCATACGTTACTGATTATCTCCCACAGTACAATCCCCAAGGATATGAATGTGTTACGTACTTGATCTTGAAATTGTTCCTGTCTCCATATCCTACTTTTGGAAAGATTCATGTTGTAATAAATGTGACCCCCATGGAGCTTGTTAAGGTAGCCCCTCAAAGGACTATATCTTTCTCAGGGAGTGAACAATCTCTGTCTGCTGAAAAGTGTTAATGTGCAATTATTATCAAAATTTTCCATTGCAAATATTAATCATTACTTGGAAACTCATGTAGATTGAATCCTATTGCCTGAATGCTTTCCTGATTTAAGCTACACCTTGAGTATCTGCCCAATTTCAAAAATATTTGCCCCCTAAATGTATATCCTATATTTGGAGAGGCCATTATCTCCTCTCTGTTGTAAGCACAGTGTGGTAAGCATTGAATTTAGATGATGGATGGCTTTTCCTGAACCCATAGAAACACAGGACAACAAACAAACATGATGACTCAGATCCCTTAAATTCATGAGCATTTACATTGATTTGGCCCTTGATGCTCCCAGAAATCATAGTGTATTTCCTAGTCTCTTCTCTCAGGTTTTTTTTAAAAATCATTTTCTCTTTTTTTAAACTTCCCATAAATCCTTCCACCCACAGTCTTAGCTACTGAATGAGAGTAACTGAGACCATAAAAAGCAATCAGATGACAGTCTGTGCAATCCTAACTAACACACTGACTGAGTTGCTGAATTTGTGTATTTATCTCAACTTCTCTGCCCTTCCTGTGGAGTTACTAGTTTTTCCCCAGAGAAGGCCAGCCTACAAATTATACTATAAATTCCATCCCTCTTTCCTACTCGAGAACTTCTCTCCAGGAATTTCTGTCTCAAATGTCTCTGCTCCTATTTTGTCTTGAACATATCTGATCAGAATGGGAAACTCTCGAGAGAGATTGGGGCACCCTGCAGGGGTACCAGCTACTGCCTTCTCTGCAGTTTGGTAGCCAGGGGTGGAAGGAAGCCACAGCTGAAACCCCAAATCAGCCCTCTCTGCCCCGTCCCACTGTCTCATTTCTCCCTGTTCAAGGTTGAGAAGTCCCCAGATCTGTAGTCATTAAGCTGGAGATCCAGGAGAATAGTGCTGTAGTTTCAGTATGAATCCAAATGCTGAGGAGCCAGGGTAGCTGATAGTGTAAGTTTCAGTCTGAGGGCAGGGAAAGACCAATGTCCAAGTTTAAAACATCAGAAAAATTTGTGGACCATAAGAGACTACTACAAGTAACTGTATGCTAATAAAATGGACAACCTAGAAGAAATGGACAAATTCTTAGAAAGGTACAATCTCCTAAGACTGAACAGGAAGAAATAAAAAATATGAACAGACTAATTACAAGTACTGTAATGGAACGTGTGATCAAAAAACTCACAACAAAGTCCAGAACCAGTTGTCTTCACAGGTAAATTCTATCAAACATTTAGAGAAGAGTTAACAAGTATGCTTCTGAAACTATTCCAAAAAATTGCAGAGGAAGGAACACCTCTAAACTCATTCTATGAGGCCACCATCACACCGATACCAAAACCAGACAAAGATACCACAAAAAAAGAAAATTACAAGGCAATGTCACTGAAGAACATAGAGGTGAAAGTCCTCAACAAAATACTAGCAAACCAAATCCAACAATACATTAAAAGGATCATACACCATGATCAAGTGGGATTTATCTCAGGGATACAAGGCTTTTTCAATATCTGCAAATCAATCAGTGATTGTTAACCACATTAACAAATTGAAGAATAAAAACTATATAATCATCTCAATAGATGCAGAAAAATCTTTGACAAAATTCAGCATCCATTTCTGATAAAAACTCTCCAGAAAATGAGCATAGAGGGAATCTACCTCAACATAATAAAGGCCATATATGACAAATCCATAGCCAACATCATTCTCAATGGTGAAAAACTGAAACAATTTCATCTAAGATCAGGAAAAAGACAAGGATGTCCACTCTCACCACTGTTATTCAACATAGTTTTGGAAGGCCTAGCCATGGCAATCAGAGAAGAAAAAGAAATTAAAGGAATATAAACTGGAAGAGGTAAAACTGTCACTGTTTGCAGAGGATATGACACCATACATATAGAATCCTAAAGATGCCGCCAGAAAACTACTAGAGCTAATCAATGAATTTGGTAAAGTTGCAGGATACAAAATTAATGCACAGAAATCTCTTGCATTCCTATCGACTAACAATGAAAGATCAGAAAGAGAAATTAAGAAACAATCACATTCACCACTGCAACAAAAAGAATAAAACACCTAGGAGTAAACTTACCTAAGGAGGTAAAAGACCTGTACTCAGAAAACTATAAGACACTGATGAAAGAAATCAAAGATGACACAAACAGATGGAGAGATATACCATGTTCTTGGATTGGAAGAATCCATACTGTGAAAATGACTATACTACCCAAAGCAATCTGC
The DNA here is from genome assembly GCF_002837175.3 of Physeter macrocephalus. NCBI lineage: Eukaryota > Metazoa > Chordata > Mammalia > Artiodactyla > Physeteridae > Physeter > Physeter macrocephalus. Next base: position 11,448,557 of record NC_041218.1, read on the forward strand.
AGATTCAATGCAATCCCTATCAAATTACCAATGGGATTTTTTACAGACTAAGACAACAAAATCTTAAAATTTGTATGGAGACACAAAAGACCCCAAATAACCAAAGCAATCTGGAGGGGGAAAAAAAACAGTGCTGGAGGAAACAGATTCCCTGACTTCAGACCTTACTACAAAGCTGCAGTAATCAAGACAATATGGTACTGGCACAAAAACAGAAATATAGATCAATGGAACAGGATAGAAAGCCCAGAGATAAAATCACACACATATGGTCAACTATTCTCTGACAAAGGAAGCAAGGATATACAATGAAGAAAAGACAGCCTCTTCAATAAGTTGTGCTGAGAAAACTGTACAGCTGCATGTAAAAGAATGAAATTAGAACACTCCCTAACACCATACAGAAAAATAAACTCAAAATGGATTAAAGACCTAAATGTAAGACCGGACACTATAAAACTATTAAAGAAACAAACAACCCAATCCAAAAATGGGCAGAAGACCTAAATAGACATTTCTCCAAAGAAGACATACAGATGGCCAAGAAGCACATGAAAAGCTCCTCAACATCACTGATTATTAGAGAAATGCACATCAAAAGTACAATGAGGTATCACCTCACACCAGTTAGAATAAGCATCATCAGAAAATCTACAAACAACAAATGCTGGAGAGGCTGTGGAGAAGAGGGAACCCCCTTGCACTGTTGGTGGGAATGTAAACTGATTCAGCCACTATGAAGAACGTAGGGAGTTTCCTTAAAAAGCTAAAAATAGAATTACCCATATGACCCAGCAATGCCACTACTGGGCCTATACTCAGAGAAAAGCATAATTCAAAAAGACACATGCACCCCAATGTTCATTGCAGCACTATTTACAATAGCCAAGTCATGGAAGCAACCTAAATGCCCATCAACATATGAATGGATAAAGAAAATGTGGTACATATATACCATGGACTATTACTCAGCCATAAAAAGGAACGAGATTGGGTCATTTGCAGAGACGCGGATGAATCTAGAGACTGTCATACGTGGGCTTCCCTGGTGGTGCAGTGGTTGAGAATCCGCCTGCCGATGCAGGGGACACGGGTTCGTGCCCCGGTCCGGGAAGATCCCACATGCCGCGGAGCGCCTGGGCCCGTGAGCCATG
>NC_041218.1:11450048-11455321 GCF_002837175.3 Physeter macrocephalus
GACATATATACACTAATATGTATAAAATAGATAACTAATAAGAACCTGCTGTATAAAAAAATTAAATTTTAAAAAATTAAAATAAAAAATTAAAATAAAAATTATAATAAAAAAAGAAGAATGTGAAACTCTTTGTTTCAAAGACACCAATTATCTACTTGCTATATCCAGTGATCAATTGTCAGTCATCACCTGACTTGATCTGCCAACAGCATTTAGCATAGTTAATCGCTCTCTCTTTCAAATATTTCTTAACTTGACTATCACGACATTATGCTCCCCTAGGGGTCTTTTTATCAATACCTTTCCAGTTGCTCCTTGTCCTTTGCTGGATCCTCATTACCCCTCTCAGATCTAGAATAACTGGCATTCTTCAGGGTTTATTCTTTGTATCTATTTTCTATTCACTTACTCCAGAAATTTCAACACATTTCATATACTGATAACATATAAATTAATATTGCAAGCCAGGCCTCTTCACAAAATGCAGTGGTCCAGAACAAATGTTTATCTACTGTATATTGATGTGAATTAGCAGCTCCTTAGATGTCTTGTCTCGTAGCGTAATTCCAGTGCCCTAAAGCCACCTAAAAGGAGTCTATTGTAAGCTTGCCTCTCATGCCTCATCCTCTCTTGTTGTCAAGAGAATGCCTGCTTCATAACAGTATTACATAGTATATACATTTTTAAAAATGCACTTTAATATACTAATGCTTCTCTTTATTTCTTTCCTTCTCTTAGCTGTCTTTGGTGATTGTTGTCAGTTTACATATATTTTTAAGGTAATTATAACTAAAAATATCCATTTCATTCTCACATATTGCTTATAAAATTCATTCATGATTCCACAATTTGTATTAGAGTTTAAGTATGCAGGATCTACGGTCTGAATAGGTTCTAATCCTAACATCACATGTGTACTGTAACTGCAATTTCCTTTCATATGTCATATGTTTATTTGTTCCAGTTCTGACTGCCCCTTCCAGAGGCTGTAAGGGTGCTCATTTTCAGCATAACCGCAGAGCTGTTTGTTTTTGAGGGTACCACAGAGCTGAAGTGATGATGAGAATAGAGCAAGTTAAAACCCCAAGAGTTCACTGTTCTTATCAAAGGAGAAGTTTTTCCTTGGATGAACACCCATCAGATTTTTGAAAGCCTTTAATTACTGGGTTTTGAAAAAGATGACTTTGACAAATTTTGCCAGTTTCCATTTTGCTTTTCTGGAGCAGAGAATTCTTGGAGGTCTTTCCTCTGTTATTCCCACTGACTTGTGTGTGTGTATTTTTTTAAAGTATATTTTCTGTCTACGCAGAGAGATCATAAACTATTCTTTACACTATATAAGTTTAGATAAATTTGAAGAAACTTTTCTATACTTTCACATTACATACTAAGTCAGAAAGAGAAAAACAAATATCATATATTAACGCTTATATGTGGAATCTAGAAAAATGGTACAAATGAACCGGTTTGCAAGGCAGAAATAGAGACACAGATGTAGAAAACAAACGTATGGACACCAAGGTGGGAAAGCAGGGGAGGGGTGGTGGTGGTGGTGGGATGAATTGGGAGATTGGGATTGACATATATACACTAATATGTATAAAATAGATAACTAATAAGAACCTGCTGTATAAAAAAAATTAAATTTTAAAAAATTAAAATAAAAATTATAATAAAAAAAGAAGAATGTGAAACTCTTTGTTTCAAAGACACCAATTATCTACTTGCTATATCCAGTGATCAATTGTCAGTCATCACCTGACTTGATCTGCCAACAGCATTTAGCATAGTTAATCGCTCTCTCTTTCAAATATTTCTTAACTTGACTATCACGACATTATGCTCCCCTAGGGGTCTTTTTATCAATACCTTTCCAGTTGCTCCTTGTCCTTTGCTGGATCCTCATTACCCCTCTCAGATCTAGAATAACTGGCATTCTTCAGGGTTTATTCTTTGTATCTATTTTCTATTCACTTACTCCAGAAATTTCAACACATTTCATATACTGATAACATATAAATTAATATTGCAAGCCAGGCCTCTTCACAAAATGCAGTGGTCCAGAACAAATGTTTATCTACTGTATATTGATGTGAATTAGCAGCTCCTTAGATGTCTTGTCTCGTAGCGTAATTCCAGTGCCCTAAAGCCACCTAAAAGGAGTCTATTGTAAGCTTGCCTCTCATGCCTCATCTTCTCTTGTTGTCAAGAGAATGCCTGCTTCATAACAGTATTACACAGTATATACATTTTTAAAAATGCACTTTAATATACTAATGCTTCTCTTTATTTCTTTCCTTCTCTTAGCTGTCTTTGGTGATTGTTGTCAGTTTACATATATTTTTAAGGTAATTATAACTAAAAATATCCATTTCATTCTCACATATTGCTTATAAAATTCATTCATGATTCCACAATTTGTATTAGAGTTTAAGTATGCAGGATCTACGGTCTGAATAGGTTCTAATCCTAACATCACATGTGTACTGTAACTGCAATTTCCTTTCATATGTCATATGTTTATTTGTTCCAGTTCTGACTGCCCCTTCCAGAGGCTGTAAGGGTGCTCATTTTCAGCATAACTGCAGAGCTGTTTGTTTTTGAGGGTACCACAGAGCTGAAGTGATGATGAGAATAGAGCAAGTTAAAACCCCAAGAGTTCACTGTTCTTATCAAAGGAGAAGTTTTTCCTTGGATGAACACCCATCAGATTTTTGAAAGCCTTTAATTACTGGGTTTTGAAAAAGATGACTTTGACAAATTTTGCCAGTTTCCATTTTGCTTTTCTGGAGCAGAGAATTCTTGGAGGTCTTTCCTCTGTTATTCCCACTGACTTGTGTGTGTGTATTTTTTTAAAGTATATTTTCTGTCTACGCAGAGAGATCATAAACTATTCTTTACACTATATAAGTTTAGATAAATTTGAAGAAACTTTTCTATACTTTCACATTACATACTCTGCCTGTTTAGTAACCTGAGAAGTAGGTTCTGTGGTCCTGATGATTTCTTCCATTTTGTGCCAAATCTTATTGCATTGTCCTATTGTGTTAATGACACAAATTCGGGGAAGATTTAGCCTAAAGGAGATGTCTTTTTGCTCTTTTGAGTTCAATCTCCTCATCATCAGCTTGACTGGCAGACTGAAGAATCTCTCTCTCTCTCTCTCACACACACACACACACACACACACACACACACACACACAATCTTTGTCCACATAATGGTATTTATTTCCCCATGGTTTTAATTAATCTTTAACGTAAATTTTGATTATGTGCTCCTGTTAGAGGATCTCAGACAAATGCGGGTTTGGGCAACTTAATAAGGAATTCTAATATGATTATTGTGACTTCTTAAAGTGCTAGTTAAACTGGAAACATCTAAGATAATTTTGTGTAATTATTCAAAGGACAATCTTATTTTCTGGAAGACCTCATATTTAGGACTTACAGTTAAGAAAAAGATATCTGTTCCCAAACTTGAAAAAATGTACTATTCTTCATATTTTATTCCTTGATGGAGAATTTTCAAATAGCTTCTTTAATAATATGTTTGATAAGTGACTTCCATATGTCATTGCTTGGCACTCTGTTAACTGACATTTATTTGATTATTTCTTATACCTCTGAACTAAAGTGTTACTTTTCTAGAGGTGCTGTAACAAAGTACCACAGACTATATGGACTCAACAACAGAAATATATTTACTTATTGTCCCAGTGACTAGATGTCCAAGATCAAGGATTCCAAGGGGGGTGGTTTCTTCTGAAGCCTCTCTCTTTGGCTTGTAAATGTGAATCTTTTCACTGTGACTTTACATGGCTTCCTTCTGTGTATCTCTGTGTCTTAATCACCTCTTTTGAAAGGACACCAGTCATATCATATTGGTGCCTATCCTAATGACCTCATTTTAACTTAATGACCTTTTAAATAAGCAATCATTTTTTATAATAAATTTGTTTGTTTTTGGCTGTGTTGGGTCTTTCTTGCTGCACGCGGGCTTTCTCTAGTTGCGGAGAGCGGGGGCTACTCTCGGTTGCGGTGCGCGGGCTTCTCATTGCGGTGGCTTCTCTTGTTGCAGAGCATGGGCTCTAGGTACGAGGGCTTCAGTAGCTGTGGCACACGGGCTTAGTTGCTCCGCGACATGTGGGACCTTCCTGGACCAGGGCTCGAACCCGTGTCCCTGCATTGGCAGGCAGATTCTTAACCACTGCGTCACCAGGGAAGCCCCAAATAAGCAATCTTAAATACAGCTACATTGAAAGGTACTGATGGTTAGAACGTCAACATTTACATTACAGCGGGGTGGGGGACACAGTTTAGCCCGTAACAGCTAATTATCTTACTATACCCTATGTACGATTAACAGCCACAAATCAACTGGCTTAATATTTACTACTTAGGTTTATGACTCAACATTTCTGAATAATCATATCTTTTAAGATATACTCATCATTATAATGTCCCTGTAACTTACCTACCTACTCACACAGACATCAAAATATAAAGAAAACTGTAAACTTGTGCAGTTTGTTGCCTGCATAATTTTGTATATGTGCCCTTGCCAAATCCTCCTCAAACTGGTGCAAGCTATTACTTTCCTCCTGATTTACCTATTAATGAGTGTAAAAACACTTACGTGCTACACATCGATTTTCCAGAAAAAAAATTTTTCCACAACACAATGATTTGTTGAGAAAGGTAAAATTGTTAATGCAATCAGAAGTGAGTTTAGTATTAGAATGAATATGTTTTCAAGTAGATGGATAGAACAAGGTAGTAATACTTTTTTTCTTTTTTGAATTTTATTTTTTTATACAGGTTTTAATAGTTATCTATTTCATACATATGAGTATATATATATATGTCAAACCCAATCTCCCAATTCGCCCCACCCCCCACCAACTTTCCCCCCTTGGTGTCCATACATTTGTTCTCTCATTTAAAGCTTGTGTTTCCTTATTAATTTTCTGTCTTGATGATCTGTCCACTGGTGTAAGTGAGGTGTTAAGTCCCCCACTATTATTGTGTTACTGTCAGTTTCCTCTTTTATAGCTGTTAGCTATTGCCTTATTTGAATTTTATTTTTTTATACAGGTTTTAATAGTTATCTATTTCATACATATGAGTATATATATATATGTCAAACCCAATCTCCCAATTCGCCCCACCCCCCACCAACTTTCCCCCCTTGGTGTCCATACGTTTGTTCTCTCATTTAAAGCTTGTGTTTCCTTATTAATTTTCTGTCTTGATGATCTGTCCACTGGT
>NC_041218.1:11455668-11460634 GCF_002837175.3 Physeter macrocephalus
ACCATTTTCTTAATTGTTTTGGGTTTGTTTTTGTAGGTCCTTTTCTTCTCTTGTGTTTCCCACTTAGAGAAGTTCCTTTAGCATTTGTTGTAGAGCTGGTTTGGTGGTGCTGAATTCTCTTAGCTTTTGCTTATCTGTAAAGCTTTTGATTCCTCCATCGAATCTGAATGACATCCTTGCCAGTTAGAGTAATCTTGTTTGTAGGTTCTTTCCTTTCATCACTTTAAATATATCATGCCACTCCCTTCTGGCTTATAGAGTTTCTGCTGAGAAATCAGCTGTTACCCTTAATGGGAGCTCCCTTGTATGTTATTTGTTGTTTTTCCCTTGTTGCTTTCAATAATTTTTCTTTGTCTTTAATTTTGGTCAATTTGATTACTATGTGTGGTGCATGTTTCTCCTTGTGTTTCTCCTGTATGGGACTCCCTGCACTTCCTGGACTTATGTTATTTGTTGTTTTTCCCTTGTTGCTTTCAATAATTTTTCTTTGCCTTTAATTTTGGTCAATTTGATTACTATGTGTGTTCCACCATTCTGTCTTCCAGGTCACTTATCTGTTCTTCTGCCTCAGTTATTCTGCTATTGAGTCCTTCTAGTATATTTTTCATTTCAGTTATTGTATTATTCATCTCTGTTTTTTCCTTAATTCTTCCAGGTGTTTGTTCTTTAATTCTTCTAGGTCTTTGTTAAACATTTCTTGCATCTTCTTGATCTTTGCCTCCATTCTTTTTCCAAGGTCCTGAATCATCTTCACTATCATTATTCTGAATTCTTTTTCTGGAAGGTTGCCTATCTCCACTTCATTTCGTTGTTTTTCTGGGGTTTTATCTTGTTCCTTCATCTGGTACATAGCCCTCTGCCTTTTCATTTTGTCTATATTTCTGTGAATGTCGTTTTCATTCCACAGGCTGCAGGATTGTAGTTCTTCTTGCCTCCACTGTCTTCCCTCTGGTAGATGAGGCTATCTAAGAGGCTTGTGCAAGCTTCCTGATGGGAAGGACTGGTGATGGGTAGAGCTGTGTGCTGCTCTGGTGGGCAGAGCTCAGTAAAACTTTGATCTGCTTGTCTGCTGATGGGTGGGGCTGAGTCCCCTCCCTGTTGGTTGTTTGGCCTGATGTGATCCAGCACTGGAGGCTATAGGTTCTTTGTTGGGGCTAATGGTGGACTCTGGGAGGGCTCAAGCCAAGGAGTACTTCCCAGAACTTCTGCTGCCAGTGTCCTTGTCCCCACGGTGAGCCACAGCCGCACTCCACCTCTGCAGGAGACCCTCCAACACTAGCAGGTAGGTCTGGTTCAGTCTCCTTTGGGGTCACTGCTCCTTCCTCCTGGGTCCTAATACACACACTACTTTGTGTGTGCCCTCCAAGAGTGGAGTCCCTGTTTTCTCCAGTCCTGTTGAAATCCTGCAAGCAAATCCCACTAGCCTTCAAAGTCTGATTCTCTGGGAATTCCTCCTCCCATTGCCAGACCCCCAGGTTGGGAAGCCTGACGTGGGGCTCAGAACCTTCACTCCAGTGGCTGGACTTCTGTGGTATAATTGTTCTCCAGTTTGTGAGTCGCCCACCCAGCAGTTATGGGATTTGATTTTATTGTGATTGCGCCCCTCCTACCATCTCACTGTGACTTCCCCTTTGTCTTTGGATGTGGGGTATCATTTTTTCATGAGTTCCAGTGTCTTCCTTTTGATGACTGTTCAGCAGTTAGTTGTGATTTCAGTGCTCTCACAAGAGGGAGTGCTGTAATACTTGTTTAAAGGGAAGTACAAGCAAGCTTGACATTCAAAGAAGCTTTTTTCCAAGATGTATTTCCCAAATAGTGCTCAAGAAAATGGGTGTCAAGTAGGGAGCTGAAATCTCCAACAGAGATTTGAGTTATGGGCTAATAAGAAAGCTGGGATTTTAGGGGATGAGATTAAAGAGAGAAAGTATATGCAGAAAAGGATTCCAAAAATATGTGTGGGAGTTTTTCTTGGGCACTGCCAAGTCCTAACTTGCAAAAATATAACTGAAATGCATTTGTCTTTTTTTTTTAATTAATTTATTTTATTTTTGGCTGCGTTGGGTCTTCGTTGCTGTGTGTGGGCTTTCTCTAGTTGCGGTGAGCGGGGGCTTCTCTTTGTTGTGGTGCACAGACTTCTCATTGTGGTGGCTTCTCTTGTTGCAGAGCAAGGGCTCTAGGCACGCGGGCTTCAGTAGTTGTGGCACGTGGGCTCAGTAGTGTGGCTCATGGGCTCTAGAGCTCAGGCTCAGTAGTTGTGGCACACTGGCTTAGTTGCTCCGCAGCATGTGTGATCTTCCCGGACCAGGGCTCAAATCCATGTTCCCTGCATTGGCAGGTGGATTCTTAACCACTGTACCACCAGGGAAGCCCATGAAATGCATTTGTCTTAACGAAGAAAAATATTTTAGGGGTTGGTATGACACCAAGCCCTAAAAAGAACAAGGTGATCTTCAACAAATTTAATTGGTTTTAGTGAATAATAACAAAGCCTCCTTAATCTTTATATTATGATAACATAATCTATAGCCTTTGTAATTTATCATTCCAAATGTGAAAAAGCAGAAAGAAATTACCACTAACCAAGAGATGAAACAGCCAATAGCACAGATCTCAGATACAGGAAGCTACAAGACTTCAAAATAACTGTCATTCATTCAAAGAAAATGGGAACAAAGATACTCAAAATTTAAAAAGTAATATTTCGGGCTTCCCTGGTGGCACAGTGGTTGAGAATCTGCCTGCCAATGCAGGGGACACGGGTTCGAGCCCTGGTCTGGGAAGATCCCACATGCTGCGGAGCAACTGGGCCCGTGAGCCACAACTACTGAGCCTGCACATCTGGAGCCTGTGCTCCAAAACAAGAGAGTCTGCAACAGTGAGAGGACTGCGCACCGCGATGAAGAGTGGCCTCCACTCGCCGCAACTAGAGAAAGCCCTCGCACAGAAATGAAGACCTAACACAGCCAAATAAATAAATAAAATTTATTTTTTAAAAAAGTAATATTTCAATGAAGACGTAGAATCTAGAAAAATAGTCAGATATTCATTCTTAAGGAGCAAATAATAATATGTGAAATTAAGAAAACATTGGGTGGATTTAATAGCAGACTGGAACAAGTCTAGAGTTGGATCAAGGAATTCAATTAGAGATCAACATAAAACACTTAAATCAAAGCATTACAAGAAAAATAATGAAAAGATGGAGTAGAGTCTGAAATATCTATAGGATGTGGTTAAAAAAAAGCTAACCATACTCAAGAGAAAAGCCACATAACAGGGGACAGGAGTTGCCAAGATGGTGGAGAAGGAAGACCCTGAGCTCACCTCCTCCCACGGGCACACCAAAATTATAAGTATTTACAGAGCAACTATTGACGATAAAGATCAGAAGACTAGCAGCAAAGATCTTCTATAACAAAAGCTATAAAGAAGGAACCACAATGAGATGAGTAGGAGGGGTGAAGTCACAGTAGAGTCAAGACTTATACTCCCAGGTTGGTGACCCACAAATAGGAGGATAATTATGATTGCAGAGTTTTTCCCTAAGAAGCAAGGGGTCTGAACCCCACATCAAGCTGCTCTCCTGTCTGGGGTTTCTGTACCAGCAAGAGCCTCCAGAACAATTGGCTTTGAAAACCAGCAGCGCTAACTTTCAGGAGAGCCAGACGGCTGTGGGAAATAGAAACTCCACTCTTAGAGAGCACACAGAAAATTTCACAAGCTCTGTGACCTATGACAGAAGCAGTAATTTGACAGGAGCCTGGGTCATATTCACCTACTAATCTTGGAGCACCTCCTGGAGAGGTAGGAGGTGAGTGGAGCTGACCCTGGGGACACAGACACCAGCAATACCCAGTTTTGGAAGCTCATTCCTCCATGAGGACACTGGTATTGGAAAGTGCCATTTTGGAATCCTCCCACTAGCTTATTAGTTTTGGAACCTGGCCCCGCCCACCAGCCTGAACGACCGGTACATAGATGCCTCAGGGACAAGTAGAAAGCCAGGCAGGGACACTGGGCCACTCATGAGCAGGCTGACTGCCTTAAGACCTGCTGAGCCCACAGCCACCCTGAGACCCAGCCCTGTATATTAGAGGGCCCAGGATCTGGTCCCACATGCCAGCAAGCTGGCACTAACCCTGGGAATAGACTTATCCATGAGTATGAAGGCATCGGTCCCAGGACCCCCTGGTTCCCAGCCCCACCAACCAGCAGGCCAATGTCAGCTTTGAGACACATTTGAGCCCACAGCCAGCTATATCAAGAACTGTCCCCACCCACCAGCAGGATGACACTAGATCTGGGACCCCAGGCTCTGCAACTACCCACCCTCAAACCCTGTTCCATCCACCAGTGAGCCAGCACTAGCTCTGAGACTACTTGGGGCTTGGTAGCTAGCCCCCATCTGACCAGGTCTTGCCCACCAGCAGCTAGCAGCTTCTATATAAGACAGGGTCTGGCAACCAACAGAACTGGGGTCAGCCATGCCTACCAGACCACCCACAGTAGTCAGCTGATCACTAAAGAAGGACCCAAGCAGCCCTCATAGGGGGCATCTCTAGAGCACATAGCTCTGGTGATCAGAGAGGAGTGTGCTGCTGGGACATATAGAACATCTTCTAGAAAAGCAACATCTCCAAGGTTGGGAAATATAACCAACCAACCAAATAAACCAACCAAATAAATAGAAATAAAAACAGCAAATTAGGCCAAATGAGGCAACAAAGAAACATGTTCCAAACAAAGGAACAAGATAAAATGCATCCCAGGAATGCAAGGATTCTTCAATACATGCAAATCAATCAATGTGATACACCATATTAACAAATTGAAGGAGAAAAACCAGATGATCATCTCAATAGATGCAGAGAAAGCTTTTGACAAAATTCAACACCCATTTATGATAAAAACTCTCCTGAAAGTAGGCAAAGAGGGAACTTACCTCAACATAATAAAGGCCATATAT
>NC_041218.1:11461134-11464253 GCF_002837175.3 Physeter macrocephalus
ACACCAAGCCCTAAAAAGAACAAGGTGATCTTCAACAAATTTAATTGGTTTTAGTGAATAAAAACAAAGCCTCCTTAATCTTTATATTATGATAACATAATCTACAGCCTTTGTAATTTATCATGCCAAATGTGAAAAAGCAGAAAGAAATTACCACTAACCAAGAGATGAAACAGCCAATAGCACAGATCTCAGATACAGCACAGATACGGAAGCTACAAGACTTCAAAATAACTGTCATTCATTCAAAGAAAATGGGAACAAAGATACTCAAAATTTAAAAAGTAATATTTCGGGCTTCCCTGGTGGCACAGTGGTTGAGAATCTGCCTGCCAATGCAGGGGACACGGGTTCGAGCCCTGGTCTGGGAAGATCCCACATGCTGCGGAGCAACTGGGCCCGTGAGCCACAACTACTGAGCCTGCACATCTGGAGCCTGTGCTCCAAAACAAGAGAGTCCGCAACAGTGAGAGGCCTGCGCACCACGATGAAGAGTGGCCTCCACTCGCCGCAACTAGAGAAAGCCCTCGCACAGAAATGAAGACCCAACACAGTCAAATAAATAAATAAATAAAATTTATTTTTTAAAAAAGTAATATTTCAATGAAGACGTAGAATCTAGAAAAATAGTCAGATATTCATTCTTAAGGAGCAAATAATAATATGTGAAATTAAGAAAACATTGGGTGGATTTAATAGCAGACTGGAACAAGTCTAGAGTTGGATCAAGGAATTCAATTAGAGATCAACATAAAACACTTAAATCAAAGCATTACAAGAAAAATAATGAAAAGATGGAGTAGAGTCTGAAATATCTATAGGATGTGGTTAAAAAAAAGCTAACCATACTCAAGAGAAAAGCCACATAACAGGGGACAGGAGTTGCCAAGATGGTGGAGAAGGAAGACCCTGAGCTCACCTCCTCCCACGGGCACACCAAAATTATAAGTATTTACAGAGCAACTATTGACGATAAAGATCAGAAGACTAGCAGCAAAGATCTTCTATAACAAAAGCTATAAAGAAGGAACCACAATGAGATGAGTAGGAGGGGTGAAGTCACAGTAGAGTCAAGACTTATACTCCCAGGTTGGTGACCCACAAATAGGAGGATAATTATGATTGCAGAGTTTTTCCCTAAGAAGCAAGGGGTCTGAACCCCACATCAAGCTGCTCTCCTGTCTGGGGTTTCTGTACCAGCAAGAGCCTCCAGAACAATTGGCTTTGAAAACCAGCAGCGCTAACTTTCAGGAGAGCCAGACGGCTGTGGGAAATAGAAACTCCACTCTTAGAGAGCACACAGAAAATTTCACAAGCTCTGTGACCTATGACAGAAGCAGTAATTTGACAGGAGCCTGGGTCATATTCACCTACTAATCTTGGAGCACCTCCTGGAGAGGTAGGAGGTGAGTGGAGCTGACCCTGGGGACACAGACACCAGCAATACCCAGTTTTGGAAGCTCATTCCTCCATGAGGACACTGGTATTGGAAAGTGCCATTTTGGAATCCTCCCACTAGCTTATTAGTTTTGGAACCTGGCCCCGCCCACCAGCCTGAACGACCGGTACATAGATGCCTCAGGGACAAGTAGAAAGCCAGGCAGGGACACTGGGCCACTCATGAGCAGGCTGACTGCCTTAAGACCTGCTGAGCCCACAGCCACCCTGAGACCCAGCCCTGTATATTAGAGGGCCCAGGATCTGGTCCCACATGCCAGCAAGCTGGCACTAACCCTGGGAATAGACTTATCCATGAGTATGAAGGCATCGGTCCCAGGACCCCCTGGTTCCCAGCCCCACCAACCAGCAGGCCAATGTCAGCTTTGAGACACATTTGAGCCCACAGCCAGCTATATCAAGAACTGTCCCCACCCACCAGCAGGATGACACTAGATCTGGGACCCCAGGCTCTGCAACTACCCACCCTCAAACCCTGTTCCATCCACCAGTGAGCCAGCACTAGCTCTGAGACTACTTGGGGCTTGGTAGCTAGCCCCCATCTGACCAGGTCTTGCCCACCAGCAGCTAGCAGCTTCTATATAAGACAGGGTCTGGCAACCAACAGAACTGGGGTCAGCCATGCCTACCAGACCACCCACAGTAGTCAGCTGATCACTAAAGAAGGACCCAAGCAGCCCTCATAGGGGGCATCTCTAGAGCACATAGCTCTGGTGATCAGAGAGGAGTGTGCTGCTGGGACATATAGAACATCTTCTAGAAAAGCAACATCTCCAAGGTTGGGAAATATAACCAACCAACCAAATAAACCAACCAAATAAATAGAAATAAAAACAGCAAATTAGGCCAAATGAGGCAACAAAGAAACATGTTCCAAACAAAGGAACAAGATAAAATGCTAGAACGAAGTAAAGTGGAGATAACATATCTACCCAATAAAGAGTTCAAGGTGTAATGATCATAAAGATGTTCAAAGAGCTTGGGAAAAAACTGGATGAACAGAGTGAGAAGTTAAAAGTTCTTAGAAAAGCGTTTAAGAACATATATAAGGAAAAACCAAAGAGATGAACAAACAATTACTGAAATATAAAATACACTAGAAGGAATCAATAGTAGATCAGATGACACAAACAGATCACAAAGCTGGAAGACAGATTACTGGAAATTACTGAATCTGAACAGAAAAAGAACAAAAAAATGGCAACAATTTAAGAGACCTCTGAGATAACATCAAGTGTACTAACATTTGCATTATAGGGGTCCCAGAAGCAGAAGGGAGAAAGGGGCAGAGAGCATATTTGAAGACATAATAGCTGAAAACTTCCTGAACCTGGGAATGGAAAGAGACATACAAGTCCAGCAAGCAGGGAGAGTTACAAACAGGATCAACCCAAAGAGGACCATATAAAGACTTAAAAAAATGTAAGATGCTGATGACAGAAATTAAAGACACAAGCAGGAGGAAGGATACACAATGTTCATGGATTTGAAGAACTTATATTGTTAAAATGCCCATACTATTTAAGACAGTCTACAATTTCAGTGCAATCCCTATCAAAATACCAATGAAATTTTCATAGAACTAGAAAAAATAATCCTAAAATTCATATGGAAACACAAAAGACCACGAATAACTAAAACGATCTTAAGAAAGAAGAATA
>NC_041218.1:11465117-11465537 GCF_002837175.3 Physeter macrocephalus
TCAAACTACCACTGGCATTTTTTACAGAGCTAGAACAAAAAATTTCACAATTTGTTGGGAAACACAAAAGACCCTGTATAGCCAAAGCAATCTTGAGAAAGAAAAATGGAGCTGGAGGAATTAGGCTCCCTGACTTCAGACTATACTACAAAGCTACAGTAATCAAGACAGTATGGTACTGGCACAAAAACAGAAATATAGATCAATGGAACAGGATAGAAAGCCCAGAGATAAACCCATGCACATATGGTCGCCTTAACTTTGATAAAGGAGGCAAGAATGTATAGTGGAGAAAAGACAGCCTCTTCAATAGTGGTGCTGGGAAAACTGGATAGCTACATGTAAAAGAATGAAATTGGAACACTCCATAACACCATACACAAAAATAAACTCAAAATGGATTAAAGAGCTAAATGTAAG
>NC_041218.1:11466542-11468109 GCF_002837175.3 Physeter macrocephalus
ATACAATGGAATATTACTCAGCCATAAAAAGAAACGAAATTGAGTTATTTGTAGTGAGGTGGATGGACCTAGAGTCTGTCATACAGAGTGAAGTAAGTCAGAAAGAGAAAAACAAATACCGTATGCTAACACACATATATGGAATCTAAGAAAAAATAATGGTCATGAAGAACCTAGGGGCAAGACGGGAATTAAGATGCAAACCTACTAGAAAATGGACTTGAGGATATGGGGTGGGGGAAAGGTAAGCTGGGACAAAGTGAGAGAGTGGCATGGACATATATACACTACCAAGCTAGTGGGAAGCAGCCACATAGCACAGGGAGATCAGCTCAGTGCTTTGTGACCACCTAGAGGGGTGGGATAGAGAGGGTGGGAGGGAGACGCAAGGGGGAAGAGATATGGAGATACATGTATATGTATAACTGATTCACTTTGTTATAAGGCAGAAACTAGCACACCATTGTAAAGCAATTATACTCCAATTAAGATGTTAAAAAAACTTTTTATTAAGTGATTTTGATTTATTTTAAAAAATCTATGACAAGGAGACAGGAAAATACAATGGGGAAAAGACAGCCTCCTCAATAAATGGTGTTGGGAAAACTGGACAGCTATATGCATAGGAATCAAACCTGACTACTCTCTCATACCATGTAAAAAAAATAAATTCAAAATGGCTTAAATAATTAAATATGAGACCTGAAAACACAAAACTCCTAGAAGAGAACATGGGCAGAATACACTTTGACATAAATCATAGCAATATATTTTTTAAGATCTGTCCCCTAATACCAAGGAAATAAAACGGGACCTATTAAACTTAAAAGCTTTTGCACAGGAAAGGAAACTGTGGACCAAAGAAAAAGAAAAACTATGGAATGAAAGAAAATGTTTGTAAATGATATGACCAGTAAGGGCTTAATATCCAAAATATATACATAGCTCATAGAACTCAATAGAAATAAAACAAACAACCCCAATCAAAAAATGGGGAGAAGACTTCAACAGACATTTTAACAACGAAGACATACAGATGGTTAATAGGCACCTGAAAAAGGGCTTGACATCACTAATCATTGGGGAAATGCAAATCAAAACCACAATGAGAGATCACCTCACACCTGTTACCATGACTATTATCAAAAAGACAAGAAATAACAAATGTTGATGAGGATGTGGAGAAAAGGGAACCCGTGTTCACTGTGGTGGAAACGTAAATAGATGCAGCCTCTATGAAAAACAATGGGGAGACGTCTCAAAACTCTGAAAATAGAACTACCAGATAATCCAGCAATTCCACTCCTGGGTATTTATCCAAAGAAAACAAAAACACTAATTAGAAAAGATATATGTACCCCTATGTTCATTGAAGCATTATTTATAATAGCCAAGATATCACAGCAACCCTAGTTCCCATCAAGAGATTATTATTATTATTTTTTTTGTGTGTGGTATGCGGGCCTCCCTCCGTTGCGGCCTCTCCCGTTGCGGAGCACAGGCTCCGGACGCGCAGGCTCAGCGGCCATGGCTCACGGGCCCAGCCGCTCCGTGGCATGTGGGATCC
>NC_041218.1:11468411-11482478 GCF_002837175.3 Physeter macrocephalus
CCGGAGCCTGTGCTCCGCAACGGGAGAGGCCACAGCAGTGAGAGGCCCACGTACAAAAAAAAAAAAAAAAAAAGAGATCAATGGATAAAGAGGATGTAGTGTATATACATGATGGAGTATTACTCATCCATAAAAAAGAATGAAATCTTGCTATTTGCAGCATCATGGATGGACCTACAGGTATTATGTTAAGTGAAATAAGTCAGACAGAGAAAGACAATATTGTATGTTATCACTTGTATGTAGAAATCTAAAAGTAAAACAAATGAACAAACATAAAACAGAAACAGAGATATAGACACAGAGAACAAACAGGTGGTTGCCAGATGGGGAAGTGGGAGGGAGGAGGAAATAAATAGGTGAAGGAAATTAAGACGTACAAACTTCCAGATGCAAAACAAATGAGTCAGAGTATGAAATGCACAGTGTGGGGAAGGTAGTTAGTACCTATATAATATCTTTTTACAGTGATAAATTTTCACCAGACTTATCCTGCTGATCATTTGGAGCTGTATAGAAACATAAGATCACTATGTCGTGTAGCACGAACTAACATAGTGTCGTGGGTCATTTATACTTCAAAAACAAACATCACACTCATAGAAAAAGAGATCAGGTTTATGGTTATCAGATCTCGGGGGGTGGTGGGAACTGGGGGAACTGGATGAAGGCAGTCAAAAGTTACAAACTTCAGGTTATGAGATAAAGAAGTACTAGGGATGTGATGTACTACATGATAAATATAACTAACACTGCTGTATACTCTATATTAAAGATTCTAAGAGCTCATCACAAGGAAATAACTTTTCTATTAATTTTGTATCTATATGAGATGTTGGATGTTTACTAAAGTTATTGTGATAAAAATTCACATTTTATATGTCAAATCATTATGCTCTACACCTTAAACTTATACAGTGCTGTATGTAAATGATATCTCAATAAAACTGGAAGAAAAAATTAAAATTAAAAATATATAATGGCACAGGGCTTCCCTGGTGGCGCAGTGGTTGAGAGTCCGCCTGCCGATGCAGGGGACACGAGTTCGTGCCCCGGTCCGGGAGGATCCCACATGCCGCGGAGCGGCTGGGCCCGTGAGCCATGGCCGCTGAGCCTGCGCGTCCGGAGCCTGTGCTCCGCAACAGGAGAGGCAAGGTTAAATTTAATTTTAAAAAAGCTTAGCTTGGGCTTCCCTGGTGGCGCAGTGGTTGAGAGTCCGCCTGCCGATGCAGGGGACACGAGTACGTGCCCCGGTCCGGGAGGATCCCACATCCCGCGGAGCGGCTGGGCCCGTGAGCCATGGCCGCTGAGCCTGCGCGTCCGGAGCCTGTGCTCCGCAACAGGAGAGGCCACAACAGTGAGAGGCCCGTGTACCGCAAAAAAAAAAATAAATTAAAAAAAAAATATATATATATATATATATACATATATATATATATATAATGGCACAAAAGCAAATTTTGAGGGAATTAATTCAGAGTATTTCCCAGCATGATAAAGTTTATGTTCCAGTGAGTACAGAAAGCTCAACAAATCACAGGCAGGATAAGTGGAACTAAAACATCACTTGGGCTAAAACATTATAGTCACACTTCTGAAAACCAAAGCTAAAATATTCTCAGAAAACAGAGAAAATAATTATACCCACTAGCACCAGGGAGCATTTCTTTCAGATGGAAAAAATATTTTTTTTTTAGTGTTTCTTGCAGTGCATCTACTGGCAATGAACATTTAATTTTGTTTGGTTTTATTTTTTTGCTCATACTAGGTCCTTGAGATTTTGCCCTATCTATTATTCCTCACTTGGATTTATTTTGCAGTAAACATAGGCAAATTCAGGCTCTCAGAAATTTCCTTTGTTAACCATTTATTCACCCTTTCTCTGCTCCCACTTATACATAAAACTATTAATTTCATGTATGTTAATAATAAGTGATGTAAAAGCATCATTCAGTCTACCCAGCTGCACTGCTTTAGAGTAGGAGAGTTATTTATAAGCCTTGCTCATATGATTACTGCTTTCAATAGTCACTGTTAAGTCTTGCCTCAGGGTGAACCACAAGAGATTTAGAACAACTCTCCACTCTTCCTCCCTCCAAAAATACAAAATGACAACCCTGAACTGAAAATCAAAAACTCTTCATCATTAAAAAAGAAATTGGTAAGCTGCATTTCATTAAATTTAAAAACAGTTGCTCTTTGAAAGACACTGGTAAAAATTGGAAAATTCAAGCCACAGACTGGAGAAAAATCTTTGCATGCATAGGAAAAATGACTTGATTCCAAAATATACAAAGGACTCTTAAAACACAATAGTAAGAAAACAAACTACTCAATTTAAAAATGGGCCAAAACTGTAACACCTATTCAAAGAATATGTATAGCTGAATCACTTTGCTATACACCTGAAACTAATGCAACATTGTAAATCAACTATACTCAAATATAAAATAAAATTTAAAAAAAACCAAGTAAGACAGATTGCAAATAAGCATATGAAAAGACACTCCATATCCGTGTCATCAGGGAAATAAACTAAGACAACAATGAATTATCAGTGTACACCTAGTAGAATGACTAAACTCCAGAACGTTGACAGCACCAAACACTGATTATGATGTGAATCAATAAGAACTTTCATGTATTGCTGAGGGGACTTCATTTTCATTCATGTAAAATGATACAGTCACTTTGAAAGTCAGTTTCACAGTTCCTTAAAAAAAAAACTAAACATACTCTTACTATACGATCTACCAATTGCACTACTTGATATTTACCCAAAGGATTTGAAAACTTATGTCTACACAAAAACCTGCACAGAGATGTTTAAAGCAACTTTATTCATAATTGCCTAAAGTTGGAAGCAATCAAGATGTCCGTCAGTTGGTAAATGGATAAATAAACTGTGGTGCATTCAGACAATGGAATCATATTCTGCACTAAAAAGCAGTGAACTATCAAGCAAAGGGAAAAAAAGAGCAGAGGAAACTTAAAGGTATATGACTGAGTGAAGGGAGCCAGCATAAAAAAATTACGTACTTTATAATTCCAACTATACGACATTCTGAAAAGCCATAACTATGGAGGCAATGAAGAGATCAGTGGTTGCCAGGGATTAGCAATGAGGGAAGAAGGAAAAGGTGATTTTTTAGGGCAGTGAAAATACTGTGTATAATAATATAATGGTGGATGGAATAATTACACACTTCTGCAAACACATAGAATATACAACACCATGAGTGAATTCTAAGTACACTATGGACTTTGGGTGATGATGATGTGTTAATATAGGTTTAAGAATGATAACCAATGGGCCACTCTGAGGAGGGGTGTTGATAATGGGGGAGATTATGCATGTGTGGAGGCAGGGGGTATATGGGGTATGTCTGTACCTTCCACTCAATTTTGCTGTGATTCTAAAATTGCTCTAAAACATAAAGCTTATCACATAAAAGTGGGCACAAGATGTAAAGAGACAGCTCACCAAAGAAGATGTACAGACGACCAGGAAGCAACTGCAAACAAACTCAACCTCAAACGTCATCGGGATTTCTTGTTAAAACAAGAATGAGATAGCAGGGCAGATCTATGAGAACTGTGAAAATGCAAAATATCTCTGTATATCTTTAAGAAATTCCAGGGCTTGCTATGTTTCTCAGGAGTCCCAACAAGGAGTCCCAACTGCCATTCCCATCAGTGCTCTGAGTCAGGCAAGACAACTAACAAAACCTCAGTCCACTCCCTGAAAAGCTACAAAGTAGTATGCATGGTCCATTCTTCTTTTCTCCCTTGAGGGAGAGCTGGGAGCGGGGATTTTCTCCTGATCCTGACACACTGTGCCAGGGAGGGGAAGTAGATATGCTGGGTAAAATAGCATAAATTTTCCTGAACACTTGCCGTATCTCTTCTTGGCTTTGTGCTTCTCTGGAGTGCTGCAACCTATTATCTGACTTCTGGTGTTTTCACAAAGGGAATTTGGTCTATATTCTTGTCTCCATGGAGGAACGAGGGCTTAGGGATTCCCGTTCTGCCATCTTGCGGATGTTACTCTTGAGTGATGCTCATCATTAAATCATGCCTCTTCTTGAGGAACTTTTTCTGAGTTTTTTGCACCAGCAATCTTATCTCTTAAGGAGAAAAATCCACTGAACCAAGTTGTACCATGCTTCACATTGTCCACTTTTTCTGCAATACTCCGCGGAAGGCAGCCTCCACTTGAGCATTCCTTAGACTGTAGACAAGGGGGTTCAGCAATGGGTTGAAGAGAGTGTAACACAGGAAAAGGATTTTCAGCTGCTCCTCTCATCGACTATTGCCAGGGACCAAGTAAACGATCACGGCGATGCCAAAGTAGAACCCAACCACACAGAGGTGGGAGGAGCAGGTGGAAAAGGCTTTCTTGCGGCCCTCCTTTGACTGGATCTTCAGGATGGCCCAGAGGATGTGCACATAGGAGACCAGCATCAGGGAAAGGGGTGCAACTAAGATAAACACACCATCAGCAAAGAGGAACATTTCATTGATCCCAGTATCACCGCAGGCTAATTTGAGGACAGAGCGAATATCACAGAGGAAGTGGTTCACCTCCTGGGGCCCACAGAATGGTAATCTTAGTAAGAGAATTACTTGTACTAGGGCCAGGGAAAATCCACATGCCCAGGAAGTGATGGCCAGGACCCTGCACAATCTCCAGTTCATGATGACAGTGTACTGGAGGGGGTGGCAGACTGCCACGGACTTGTCATAGGACATTACCAACAAAATCAGGCACTCTATAGAACCAAAACTCAAAATGAGAAGCATCTGTATAGTGCATGAGAAACAGGAGACAATATTTTTGTGTTTCAGTAGGTTTTCCAGCAAACTGGGCAAATTGCTGGAAGTATAGGATATGTCAGTGATAGCCAGATGAGAAAGGAAGTAGTACATGGGGGAGTGCAGTCTGGGGTCTAGGGAAATGAGTCCCAAGATCATGCCATTTGCCAGCAGGTTGAAGGCATATAACAGGGAGAAGATACCAAAGAGGAGCAATTCCAACTCTTCACTGAGCTGGAATCCTACCAGCATGAATTCTGTATTTGTCTGCCCTCCATTCCTAATGACAGTCTGAAAAGGACTGAAGTGTGCTGGAAAGGTCAGAGCTGGATAGCAATGAAAACCAGAGTTACTTACCTGAAGTGAATTCAGAGGAAGCTTGTGTGCTTGTCCCTACTTCACTTCATTATTTTTCTCCAAAGTTTCTTTACCTTTTGTTTTCTTACTTGTTATTGTGAAGTAATTCAAGTTTTCATATAAGTTTCAGGAATTATAAATAATACGAGTATATAGAGTTTACCAAATTTTTTTTCATGTTTGCCTTATCATTTATTTTCTCTGTATGCACATAGTATCAATTTTCTATAGACCACATAAGATTAAATTGAAACCATATTCACATACTGACAATTTATTCCTAAACTCTTTTGATTTTTTTCTCAGTAACAAGTAAATTCACTGATCTGTTCTCAGTACAATTACCAGAATGTGGAGACATAACATTAACATAATTCACTATTCTAAATACAGCATTTTCTGCCCATGTAGTCTAAAGTTCAAATCCAATATCACATATCATACTCTCTAATCTTAAATAGTTAGCTTTTCTTGCCTTGACTCTGATATTTGTGAAGAGTATGAGCTCTTGTTTTGTATAATTTCTCTCAATTGCAGTTTTCCATTGATTGTCCGTGTTTCAGTCCAGATTAAAAACTTTTCGCAGAAAAAAAAAAAGTGTCCTTCTTAATGCCTTCAATTAATACACAGATAATGTTAATTTGTCCCAGTATTGGTGATGTTCATGTGGATTACTTGGTTAAGGTGGTGTCTCCAAGTTATTTCCATTATAAAGTTATTAATCCATAATTTTTAAGTACTTTCTTCCTTCTGGCTTAACAAACTATCCTCTACTCATCTTATGATTTGCTACTTCAGATTAGAATCAGTTATTTCATTAAAAATTTTCTTTTTTTTTTAACAGAATCATATTTTCAAAGCAATATCTGTTTTTATTGGATGTTAAATAATTAATTTTTATCATGATTGTTGCCAAAATTTGATATCCTCATTTAATAGGGAAATATATAATTTGTGACAGTATATAAATTGTTAAGGGGATAATGTATTCTTAATTTTATTTGTTTAATCCTGATACATCTTTACTGACTTCTTTTGGAGAAGCAAATATATTTCACTAAATTAACAAGACTGTTAAAATGATCTCAATATTATCAACATTATTATTAACAAGATGATGACATTGTACTGGAGGTGATGGCAGATTGCCACATACCTGTCGTAGGACATCATCACCAAAGTCAGGAACTTTATAGAAACAAAAATCTATACATTTATCTTTATATTTTTTGTTTTTCTTTGTATTCAGAAAATTACAGACTCTTGGACATTTTATACTTAAGAGTTTAAAGTTTCAAAAATCTGGTTCACTGTGTGAATAAACTCATATCTACCTATGTGACATGAGATTTTGACATCAAGTTTTCTAAATCTCTTAGAAAAACATGAAATTTGATAAAATGCTAAAGAAATAATACATATATGAAACAGATAGCTAAAGGTTATCATTGTTTATAATTTATATATACCACTTTCCATTATTCACTGTACATTTTTCATATATATAATTAAAATAATATGAACAGTATTATCTATTTCTTTCATTTAGAATAACATCATGTATATTTTCCATGTCAAATATTTCTCTGCAACATAGTCTAAACATTCACACACTATTTTGTCGCACATGAACATTTTATTTAATGTATTACCTTCTAACTAGGTTGTGTGCAATAAAATGCTACAGTTTCTAAATTTTATACATTTTTTGTATATTTTAGTGTTTTTTTATACTAAATTCCAGGACATGGAAGTTCTAGGTCAAATCTATTCCTTCCTTCCTTCTTCCTTTCCTTTCCTTCCCTTTCCTTCCTTCCTTTATTCCCTTCCTTTCTCCCTCCCTCCCTTTTTTCTTTCCATGCTCCCTTCCATGTTTCCTTTCATTCTTCCTTTCTACTCATCTACCTATCTTTCTGTCTACCCCTCTTTTTTAAAACAGCCTAAGTAAAATTTCTCCTTTCCAATAGAAAATTTCTTCTTTACATTAAAATAATAGCAGCTCAGGAAACAAAGGTGTGAATGATCAGTATATGCTATTCTCCACTGGGGTAGTCTGGCAACTGAGCTTGGGAACTTTAAGCTATTCTCCCAACTCTAGTCAGTGGAATTGACACTCATTTTATTCTAGTTTGTGGTAGGACAAATATTTCTATCAAAACAGAAATCCCAAGCCTAATAATTATCCATATTAGATGGTAGCCTAGGAAAGTTTCAGTAAGAAATAACTATATTGCAAAACTCTTACACTGTTTCAGCAAAGAAAAGAGTTTACTATAACTGTTATCAGAATTCTGGTAACAGTTACTCTATCAATATATTTATCTATTAGGTAATATACAGTCGTTTTGTCCTTTTAGCCATGTCAGAGCCTTATCCAGAAGAAATGCCTGCGTATTAAGACTCTAGCCAAATTATTCTCAAACAACAGAGTTGGGCTAATATGAATGACCATCACTCAACCACACTGGGGAAGTGATGTTGAGAAAGGTGCTGAGGAATAGGATACCCCTGTCACATCTCAGCAGGCAGAAGCTCCAGGAGCTGGGGTGGGGGTAGTCATTACTGCAATACATTTAGTAATATAATTACAATAATATATAGTTATTAAATAAATACATATATACACATATATAATGTATGCAATTTTTATATACACAAGAATAAAATATGCCCTATTAGATATTCTGAAAAAATATCTCTCAGTCAATTGTAAATTACAGATATGTGCATAAGCTGTGATAACAGGACTATTGTGCATCATTAAATTCATTTAAATAGAGAAGGAAGGTCAAAATTGTGGGCATGATGGTGGATAAACAGAACATAAACAGCACAAATCTTGACGATGTAAAAATAGTATTACAAAACCCAACAAAAATCAGTTGTTATGGGAGGAGAATTATGAGAAATCATAGGAAAACAAAATTTCCCCATTTTTGAAGTGGAAAATTAAAAACCAAAGGGGCAAATTGGAAGTATGTAGTTTACAAACACTGAGATTTAGATTTCACTTTCTGGCAAGATGAGAGACTACATACCCTACACCATACTCTTCTATTGAAAACAACTAAGACTATTCTTGAGCTGAGACAGCCTTGATTCAACTATTCTTACTGAAGGAAATTCTAAGATTTCATTTCAGGCAGGAAAGAAGTAATCCCAAAAAGAAAGTTCACATTGTAAAAAGAAATAAAGATCAAAGAAAGGAGCACATATATTTGTAAAACTAAGCAGATATTGACTGTACAAAGAATACTGGCAATGTCCTCTTGTACCTAGAACAAGACTGAACTAAACATGTAACAATAGCATATATGCTGGGCAGAGCCTGATAGGAGTTAAAAGCTTCTAATTTCCATGCATTTTGATTGAAAAGTCAGACTAATGACTTTCATTAGCCTTTTTCCACCTAATGTTAATCATTCAACTGTACTGATAAATTTGGCCCATGAGCAGTACATATTCCCATACAAAACTTTAAAGATTCTGCTTTAAAAAAAAGTATGGGTTTGGGCTTCCCTGGCGGCACAGTGGTTGAGAGTCTGCCTGCCGATGCAGGGGACACGGGTTCGTGCCCCGGTCTGGGAAGATCCCACATGCCGCAGAGTGGCTGGGCCCGTGAGCCATGGTCATTGAGCCTGCGCGTCCGGAGCCTGTGCTCCGCAACGGGAGAAGCCACAACAGTGAGAGGCCTGCGCACTGCAAAAAAAAAAAAAAAGTATGGGTTTGAAAACTGTCATTAACTGAGAAATTAAATGTCTTTACAGACCAACATGTTAAAATTACATCTGCAAAAGATGATAAAAGAAAATATTAACTCTGTGGAGAGACACTGGTAAAAAAATGGAATAGAAAAATCGTTAGTATTTCTTTCTATAAAAGCAAAATGGAAAATGGAAAAACCTGTCAAAATAAACCTCTTTGGAATTCTGGAATCTAATCATAAGGTATAGCAGCCAAAGGAATGTTTAAACAAACAAACAAACCAACCTGAAAATCAGTGGGAGAGATTTGTAGCATTTTAACTTACCCTGATACTATCGTCCCACTCCCTAGCTCAGGAGCAGCCATGAAGAAGATAGTCTGGATATCTGGTGTACACTCAGTATCAGAGGAAGCAGAATACACTTTATATTCACATAATTATGGAGGTTTGATTTGACCTGTCTGGTGACTCCTTGAAGGATCATCTCAAAGGACTTGCCTTTATTTTGACTAACTCAAAACTCTCACAGGGCTGAGGCAGCTCCCCAGAAGGCAACTGTTGAAAGCATTTCAAGGCAAAAGCATCAGATGCTGCCACATGAGACAAGGAGTAAAATTTGGGGCAAACAATACACTAACTTGAAAGCCTGAGTGGAAAGATTGGAAATAAGATGATTTGGTAAATAGGTGATTTGAATAGCTCCAAGATATTGCTGGGAAACTAGAAGATCACACCCATGACCAGGACTGGGAAAATGCTCAGAAGGGATCTGAAAAAGTCCTAATCTCTCGCCTCTGTCTAAACTTCAGACTCTGTACAGGCAGGAAATTGTCCAAGTTGTAAATGACCTGGATGAGGGATAAAGGCATGTCTCAACACATAAAGAGAGCCATTAACAAAAATATGTAGGGAGGCTGAAAACGCCTACAGTGCTGCTGGACAGTGTGCCTATAAAACAGTCAATATGGTTGCTGGCTCACTGGATTACCAGAGCCTAAAACAGCCTTATAAGATCTGGTTCTCTATCAGGGGATCATGGAGTAGGGTGAAGAAAAATAAAAACTCAAAACCACAAAACAGGAAAAGAAAGGATGAAAAAAGTGAAATTAAAATAAAAAATATTAATAAAACTCTCTTATTCAAAATGTGCTTAAAAAACCAATTTTCAAACAAAAACCATGTTAGTGCTAAACGTGTACAAGTTAAACAATGGAAGGTTATATTCACTCAAGATGAAATTGAATGTACAGAACAATCTTACAAAGAATCTAATGTAAGAATGATTAAATTTTCCAATAGGTCAATGAAAGTATTATATTTACTAAAATTTCCAATAAATTATAAGCAATAAAAAAGTGGGAATGCAAAAACAGGCACTGCAGATACAAAAAGAATCTATGATACATAAAGGAAATAAGTAGAGTCATTCATTTTTTTCAAGATCAATAAAGAGAATAATATACTGGAAATTAAAAGAAGGAGATGAGAGGAGCTTCAAGATGGCAGAAGAGTAAGATGTGGAGATCACCTTCCGCCCCACAAATACATCTACATGTGGAACAGCTCCTACAGAACACCTACTGGACGCTCAGCAACAGGGTGCGGAGGGCAAAGCGGAGAGATTCCCGCACAGAGGATCGGCGCCGACCAGCACTCACCAGACCGAGAGGCTTGTCTGCTCACACGCCGGGGCGGGCGGGGGCTGGGAGCTGAGGCTCGGGCTTTGGTCGGATCGCAGGGAGAGGACTGGGGTTGGCGGCGTGAACACAGCCTGAAGGGGTTAGTGCGCCACAGCTGGCCGGGAGGGAGTCCGGGAAAAGGTCTGGAGCTGCCGAAGAGGCAAGAGACTTTTTCTTCCCTCTTTGCTTCCTGGGGCGCGAGGAGAGGGGATTAAGCGCGCAGCTTAAAGGAGCTCCAGAAGCGGGCGAGAGCTGCGACTATCAGCGTGGACCCCAGAGACGGGCATGAGACGCTAAGGCCGCTGCTGCCGCCACCAAGAAGCCTGTGTGTGAGCACAGGTCACGCTCCACACCTCCCCTCCCGGGAGTCTGTGCAGCCCGCCGCTGCCGGGGTCCCGGGATCCAGGGACAACTTCCCCGGGAGAACGCGCGGCGCGCCTCGGGCTGATGCCACGTCACGCCGCCTCTGACGCTGCAGGCTCGCCCCGCCCTCATACCCCTCCCTCCCCGCGGCCTGAGTGAGCCAGAGCCCCTGAATCAGCGGCTCCTTTAACCCCGTCCTGCCTGGGCGGGGACTGGACACCCTCAGGCGACCTACACGCAGAGGCGGGGCCAAATCCAAAGCTGAACCCCAGGAGCTGTGCGAACAAAGAGGAGAAAGGGAAATCTCTCCCAGCAGCCTCAGGAGCAGCGGATTAAATCTCCACAATCAATTTGATATACCCTTCATCTGTGGAATACCTGAATAGAAAACGAATCATCCCAAAATGAGGAGGTGGACTTTGGGAGCAAAAAAATATATATATATATTTTCCCCTTTTTCTCTTTTTTGTGAGTGTGTATGTGTACACTTCTGTGTGTGATTTTGTCTGTATAGCTTTGCTTTAACCATTTGTCCTAGGGTTCTGTCTGTCCGTTTTATTATTTTTTTATATAGTTTTAGCGCTTGTTATCATTGGTGGATTTGTTTTTTGGTTTGGTTGCTCTCTTCTTTCTTTCTTTCTTCGTTTTTAAATTACTTAAAAATTTTTTTAAAAAATTATTTTTATTTTAATAACTTTATATTATTTTATTTTATCTTCTTTCTTTTTTCTCTTTTTTTTCTCCCATTTATTCTGAGCCGTGTGGATGACAGGTGCAAGATGCTCCAGACAGGTGTCAGGGCTGTGCCTCTGAGGTGGGAGAGCCAAGTTCAGGACATTGTTCCACCACAGACTTCCCAGCTCCACGTAAAATCAAATGGTGAAAGTCTCCCAGAGATCTCCATCTCAACACCAAGACTCAGCTCCACTCAAGGACCAGCAAGCTACAGTGCTGGACACCCTATGCCAAATAACTTGCAAGAAAGGAACACAAGGCCACCCATTAGCAGAGAGGCTGCCAAAAATCATAAGGCCACAGACACCCCAAAACACACCATCAGACGTGGACCTGCCCACCAGAAAGACAAGATCCAGCTTCATCCACCAGAACACACGCACTAGTCCCCTCCACCAGGAAGCCCACACAACCCACTGAACCAACCTTAGCCACTGGGGGAAGACACCAAAAACAACGGGAACAGGCTTCCCTGGTGGCGCAGTGGTTGAGAGTCTGCCTGCCAATACAGGGCACACGGGTTCGTGCCCCATTCCGGGAAGATCCCACATGCTGCGGAGCAACTAAGCCTGTGTGCCATGGCCGCTGAGCCTGCGTGTCCGGAGCCTGTGCTCCACAATGGGAGAGGCCACAACAGTGAGAGGCCCGTGTACCACAAAAAAAAAACAAAAACAAAAAAAACCCGGGAACTATGAACCTGCAACCTGCAAAAAGGAGACCCCAAACACAGTAAGTTAAGCTAACTGAGAAAACAGAGAAATACACAGCAGATGAAGGAACAAGGTAAAAACCCACTAGACCTAACAAAGGAAGAGGAAATAGGCAGTCTACCTGAAAAAGAATTCAGAATAATGATAGCAAAGAAGATCCAAATCTTGGAAATAAAATGGAGAAAATACAAGAAACGTTTAACAAGGACCTAGAAGAACTAAAAAGCAAACAAACAGTGATGAACAATAGATTAAATGAAATTACAAATTCTCTAGAAGGGATCAATAGCAGAATAACTGAGGCAGAAGAACGGATAATTGACCTGGAAGATAAAATACTGGAAATAATTACTGCAGAGCAGAATAAATAAAAAAGAATGAAACCAATTGAGGACAGTCTCAGAGACCTCAGGAACAACATTAAACACACCAACATTCGAATTATAGGGGTCCCAGAAGAAGAAGAGAAAGAGAAAGGGACTGAGGAAATATTTGAAGAGATTATAGTTGAAAGCTTCCCTAATATGGGAAATAGTTAATCAAGTCCAGGAAGCACAGAGACTCCCACACTGGATAAATCCAAGGAGAAACACACCAAGACACATATTAAACAAACTATCAAAAATTAAATACAAAGAAAAAATATTAAAAGCAGCAAGGGAAAAACAACAAATAACATACAAAGGAATCCTCATAAGGTTAACAGCTAATCTTTCAGGAGAAACTCTGCAAGCCAGAAGGGAGTGGCAGGACATATTTAAAGTGATGAAAGGGAAAAAACTACAACCAAGATTACTCTACCCAGCAAGGATCTCATTCAGATTCAACGGAGAAATTAAAACATTTACAGATAAGCAAGAGCTAAGAAAATTCAGCACCACCAAACCAGCTTTACAACAAATGCTAAGGGAACTTCTCTAAGCACAAAACACAAGAGAAAGAAAAGACTTACAATAACAAACCCAAAACAATAAGAAAATGGTAATAGAAACATATATAATGATAACTACCTTAAATATAAATGAATTAAATGCTCCAACCAAAAGACACAGACTAGCTGAATGGATACAAAAACAAGACCCGTATAGATGCTGTCTACAAGAGACCCACTTCAGACCCAGGGACACAAAATACGGAAACACAAGCTTTAAATGATACGTTAAACAAGATGGATTTGATTGATATTGATATTGATACGACATTCCATCCAAAAACAGCAGAATACACTTTCTTCTCAAAAGCTTAAGGAACGTTCTCCAGGATAGATCATATCTTGGGTCACAAATCAAGCCATGGTAAATTTAAGAAAATTGAAATCGTATCAAGTATCTTTTCCGACCACAACGCTATGACACTAGATATCAATTACAGGAAAAAATCCGTAAAAAATACAAACACATGGAGGCTACACAATACACTATTTAATAACCAAGAGATCACTGAAGAAATCAAAGAGGAAATCAAAAAATACCTAGAAACAAATGACAATGAAGACATGACGACCCCAAACCTATGGGATGCAGCAAAAGCAGTTCTAAGAGGGAAGTTTATAGCAGTACAATCCTACCTCAAGAAACAAGAAAAATCTCAAATAAACAACATAGCCTTACACCTCAAGCAATTAGAGAAAGAAAAAAAAACCCCAAAGTTAGCAGGAGGAAAGAAATCATAAAGATCAGATCAGAAATAAATGAAAAAGAAA
>NC_041218.1:11482997-11483452 GCF_002837175.3 Physeter macrocephalus
ATGCAAGGATTCTTCAATATATGCAAATCAATCAATGTGATACACCATATAAACAAATTGAAGAATAAAAACCATATCATCCTCTTAATAGATGCAGAGAAAGCTTTCAACAAAATTCAACACCCATTTATGATAAAAACCCTGCAGAAAGTAGGCATAGAGGGAACCTTCCTCAACATAATAAAGGCCATATATGACAAACCCACAGCCAACATCGTCCTCAATGGTGAAAACCTGAAACCATTTCCACTAAGATTAGGAGAAAGACAAGGTTGTCCACTCTCACCACTATTATTCAAGATAGTTTTGGAAGTTTTAGCCACAACAATCAGAGAAGAAAAAGAAAAAAAAGGAATCCAAATTGGAAAAGAAGAAGTAAAGCTGTCATTGTTTGCAGATAACATGATACTATACATAGAGAATCCTAAAGATGCTACCAGAAAACTAGTAGAGCT
>NC_041218.1:11484079-11487487 GCF_002837175.3 Physeter macrocephalus
TGAATGGGTGTTGAATTTTGTCAAAAGCTTTCTCTGCATCTATTGAGATGATCATATGGTTTTTATTCTTCAGTTTGTTAATATGGTGTATCAGAGTGATTGATTTGCATATATTGAAGAATCCTTGCATCCCTGTGATAAATCCCACTTGATCATGGTGTATGATCCTTTTAATGTGTTGTTGGATTCTGTTTGCTAGTTTTCTGTTGAGGATTTTGGCATCTATATTCATCAGTGATATTGGTCTGTAATTTTCTTTTTTGTAGTGTCTTTGTCTGGTTTTGGTATCAGGGTGATAGTAGCCTCTGTTCCATTATTCTTTCAAAGTGATTTAAAATAATGTGAAGAGAATAAAAACAAAAGTATTCACTGAAAATTTGCCAGGTACAAACACATGTCAAACAGAGAAATTGTTTTTGTAGTAGGGATATTTTACCATATTTTTACCAGCTAGAACTTTCCCCCCAAACTTGATTAGTGACAATGATAGTCATGTTATCCCAATCTAGGTGATGACAAAGGATTTTCCTTGGATGAGGACAACTATCCCTGGAGAGCAACCCTGGACAGCAAATCAGGATAAGCTGAACTAGCACCTGTACCAGCTTCACTGCTACAAGGAGGAATAATAATGGGATCTTTATCAAATAGCTATAGGATTTCTCCCTGCCACTTATTAACACCTCCCTCCTCGGCAGCAAAGAAAGGAGCTCCAGTATTCTCACTTCCCTGGCAGGAGGACATTTCCAGGATGCAGTAGGAGCAGATGGTCCTCAGCAGAGGAAGAAATGAAAGACAGTGTAGGACAAATCACACAACATCTCCAGCTTCATCATTTGTAAGGAGAGGCAACAGCTTTAGATGGCTCTTATGACACTTTCAGTTTGATACCATGACTCAGGGACACTGAGTTTTATCAGCCCCTTCTCGTAAGTGGGACTGGGGAGGGGCCCTGAGTAGGAGGAGTAAGAAACCTATACTTAGACAGCATGGGTATCATATGTTACTCTGAGACCCCAGGCACAGAGCAAGAAAGGGGTCTCACAAAGTTGCCTTTTTCTTTTTCCTAAACCTGATGACTTCTTCCAGCCTTCTGTCCTGCTCTTCTGTAAACCATTAACTAGTGTGTAAATAATGACTTATACAACTGGAGACTGGTACAATATCTGGTATTTTTCTCAAACTGGGCTTGAATGAACAGGAAAACTCACTGAGATAGGGAATTTTTGGAGCTGAGTCGCCTGTTTCCTGAAGCAAGTACATGGATGATGAGTCCCAGATACCTTTTCTGCCCTCGTCAAGAGCACAGGATGCAAGAATGCTCAGGAGCATATATATATATATATATATATATATATGGGCTTTATAGTCTTATCACCTAAAACCAACCCATTCACCAGAGACATACCTGTGGAGTCCAGGGAACAAATTACTGAGATCTCCTCTCCATTCTATGTCTTTCCTGCAGAGTAGTGCAAAACCTGCCCCTCTCCCCTTGGCTCTTCAGCTTTGCTATCTGTGAGTGTGCGTGTGTGTATCCGTACCTGCTTTTGCAGAGAAATAAGAACTCTGGAAGAATGGCAGGGGTGTTCATCCTCAAGACGATGTTGCCATAAAAATTTAACAGATCTAAGTCTTGCATTATGAATTATGTCCCATAGTACAATCCCCAAGGATATGAATGTATTATGTACTTTATCTTGAAGTTTTCTTGTCTCTATATCCTACTTTTGGAAAGTTTCATGACGTAATAAATGTGACACCCATGGAACTTGTTAAGGTAGCCCCTCAAAGGACTGTATTTTCCTTAGGGAGTAAATCTTTGTCTGCTGAAAAGTGTTAATGTGCAATAATTTCTATAAATTCCCATTGCAAATATTATTTTTTATTTGGAAACTCATGGAGATTGAATCCACTCCCTCAGTGCTTTCCTGCCTTCTTTTGGTTTCAAGCTACTCCCCAAGTATTTGTCCATTTTCTAAAATTTCTCCCCTAAATATATATCCTACATTTAGAGAACCCATTGTAATCTCTCCACTTAAAGCATTTAGATGATAGATTAAATTTAGATGATGGATGGCTTTGCCTGCACCCCCGGATCTAGAAAAAACATGCAAACATAATGGCTGAGATCCCTTTAAATTCATAAATATTCACATTAATTTGGCTCTTGATGTTATTCCAAATGATATTAAATTTCCCTATTCTCTCCCACATGAAAATTTCCTATTTCCTCACTCTTTAAATCTGTAATATATTCTCTCATTCTGTCTCAACAACTGAGAGTAATTGAGAACATAGAAGAAATCAGATGGCAACCTTCACATTCTATACCAGCGGTCCCCAAACGTTTTGGCACGAGGGACTGGTTTCACGGAAGACAATTTTTCCACGGACGGGAAGGGGGGATGGTTCAGGCGGTAATGGGAGCGATGGGGAGCTGCAGATGAAGCTTTGCCCGCTGTCGCGCCACTCACCTCCTGCTGTGTGGCCCAGACCCTTGATCTACACCATCACATTCACAGTTACTAAATCTATGCATTTATCCCAACTTCTCTGCTCTTATTATTGAGTTACTAGTTTGTCCTTAGCAAAGGCCAGCCTTCCACTTATGCTATGAATCCCATCCCTCTTGCTTACACAAGAACTTCTCTCCAGCAATTTCTGTCTCAAATGTCTCTGCTCTTATTCTCTCGTGAACACAGCTACTCGGAATGTGAGACATTTTTATCAAAGACACTAACTAAATTTACTTTGCTAAATCCAGGGATTAATTCTCAATCGTCCTACGACTAGACCTGCCAGCAGCATTGAACACAGTCAAGTGCTCTCTCTGTTTGAAACATTTTTTTCTACTTGACTATCATGTTTTGTTCCTTCAGTTGCCCTTCTACCTTCCTGGATGTTCCTCTCCCATCGCCTTTGCTAGTTTCTCTTCATTTCCCGTATCTACAAACACTGGCAGTTTTCAGGATTTGTTCTTTGTGTTTATTTTCTATCCACTTCCTGTGAGACCTCATGAGGCCCAGGGATTTCAATACAATTTATATGCTGTTAACACATAAATGAATTTCTCAAAGAATGTTTACCTACTGTACATTGGTATGAATCAGCAGGTCCTCTGACTTCCTATCTCAAAATCTTACACCTTAAAGCCACTTAAAGGGTCCCAGTTATAAGCGTCACCTTCATGCCTTACTTCTCGTCAAGAGTGCCAGTTTTGCCTGTTATCAGCATTTCTTAATTTCTAGACTTTTTGAAAAGTTGTTTGACAAATTTTGTCAGTGCCCTTCTTGCTTTTATGGAGCAAAGAATCTGGGGGAGTCCTTACTCTATTAGCCCTACTGACCAATGCTTATTTTTATTATTATTATTATTTTTTACTACAATGAGGTATCACCTCACACC
>NC_041218.1:11489223-11523009 GCF_002837175.3 Physeter macrocephalus
CGAGGGGCGTGGGGGGGGGCGCGCGTGGGGCATATAACACAGGAAAGGGGAAACTGAGTGCTGGAGAGCTACAGAGAGGTTAGAACCAAAACTGCCTCTGAAAAGTTGATAGGATTTAGACGGTTGGTGTCAAAGACGAAACTAAGTCTGGGGCACAATTTTAAAAGGCTGTTTATTTGTAGACGTTAGGCTCAAACTCATCTGCTGTTGCTTTTATGTCAGTAGGGGTACAAAGTTTTTAGCAAGGAGAGTAAGTTTTATACAGTAAAAAAAAACGAAACACTGAGACAAGTCTCTGATTGGCAAACATTCTACTATGGTGGGAATTTTTTTTTTTTTTTTTTTTTTTTGAAGAGGGAGAGTCTTTCTAATTGGGTTTTAAGGACATTTGGTAGCTCTTGGTTGGCTGCAAGGAGGTGAGGGAGCAGTTTAAGGACACTCAAAGGCAGAGGGTTGTCCAATGTTAGCAGAAGGGTTGTCCAATGTTAGAAGTATTTTCTGTGTTCCATTTCTTGAAACAAGTGGTTGGTTGAGGTGTTTTGGGGGGGGTCAAACTGCCACAATGGTCCTCACAGGGCTGGTGGCAGGCAGCCCTGTGCCATGGCAGGCAGTTGGCATTAGGAAAGAGGTGGAGACCACTCCAGCATGGAGAACAACAGGAATGAAGACGTGAAGTGATAATCAACAAACAAGGGGTCTCGCTATTTAAACAGTGAGAAGACCACCCTAATAAGAGGTCATGAGAAATGAAACCTGTGCCACCAGGAGATGAAATTTGAATGCCTATGGCTAGAATTTGGATTTGATGGACTAGAACTTTGGATATCATTTACAGGGTTTTGAAAACGAGTGTGAATAAAAAAACAAAAATTTAAAGAAGGTTATAAGAGAGACATTAATAAAGAGAGACCAAGTGACTTCTAAGGGAATCACTACTAAGCATGGAGATGTTACTTCGAAAATAATTCTGGCCTTAATGAGCCACATGTTCTTTGTGGGAAAGAAAAAAAAAACTACTTAGCATTTAAGCCTTGGAGGAAAATACACACACACACAATTTCTGAATACCAGAGACTGCGGGAAAAGTCTGCCCATCCTAACTAGTGGAAAATACAAAGCTAACTCCAGGAATGAAGAGTTTGTACAGATTAAGAAAAATACTTCGGCATTACATGCTAACCGTAGGAGCCCATTTTTAAGAAATTTTCTCGGGACTCTTTGCGTCAACTAGTTAAAAACAGCTAAACAAGACAAAGCCTTCAGAAAAGAAATAGCTTTTTTCTACAGCTAAGGAAGTTGGGTTTTATTCACGGTGTGTGTTAGTGAATTTTCTTTTTTAAGTTCATGAATAAACAGAGACTTTAACCAAATGTTTCAGATTTGTGTTCTATTCACCATGTGAATGACACAAGTTACCAAAGTTATGATCAACGCATTCCATTTCCCTCCAGGAGAAACTCAAACCATTCATTAGCAAAGTTAAAAATAAAACCTCATCTTGCACGAAATAACCACTGTCCCCTTTTGTGGACAACCTCCAAGCCCTGATACCTTTTAAGCGCCCAAGAGCAGTCTCCCAGTTATAAGGAAGCCATATTAGGGTAGCCCTTTGAATAACACAAACCATGCCCTAAAATAAAGGAAGATTTTGGAGGTGAAAGAAGTTTCAAGCACTTACCTTCAGTCTTTCCCTCACCCCACTGCAGATTCAGAGCTGGAACGGAAACTCCGCTGACTTGGGAAAGCTGACGTTTTCCGTTGCTGTACTTCTCAAAGACCATAATTGACTGAGGACATGGGTGACTTTGGGCAGCAAGCTTAGCAAAATACTGGATGTTTCTACCAAAGTTCCACGGTCTTTTACGACGACTCCTTTTCAGAAGAGCTCTCCCACCTACAGTCTTATTTCTTTTTCCGTAAGCACAGCACCCTCGTGCTGCTTTCCCTGCTGCCTAAATCGGCCCGTGGTTGAAGCGTTTCCTCACTACCCAGATTAAAAGACAGGCAGCTCTCACAGAGCTGTAACTGGCTATTTGATTAAAACTGGGATTTTTTTTTTTACCCTTAGAGGGAACATCAGAATCACCTGATGCCAAATCACAGCGCCTGACTCTGATGATGTCGGTGTGGTGTAGAGTCCCGGCCTATCATGCTCCACAGGTGATGCTAATGACAGTGCTGAGGCTGGGAACATTGGTCAAAACAACTTCAAGGATGTTACTAGATGTTGTGGGGAATGGGGGTGGGGGAGGAGTGATGTGTTTGTAAAAGTTAAACCTGTTCCCCAAATAACCTCTAACTAGGAGAACCTTCAGGAGGATCGTTTTGATCAAGAGAACCTGTCCCTTCTTAGATCTATCCCACCTGCAGGAATTTTAAAATGGGGAGAAAGAATCTACTTTACAAATTGCATTTGTTCTCCCCACCCCTTCGTTCTATCAAACAAGGCATTTAGGGATGGGGGGATGGGACTCGATTTTAGGAGCCGACAAAGACACTTTTGGGTCAAGCCTGGATCTGTCTCCCTACCCCTTACCCTGGAGAAATTTGCTGAAGCTCAAGTAGGGGAGAGTGTCTTGACCTTTTCCTAAGGGAGTTCTGAAATATGTTCAACCAGTTCTTTTTCCAGTTTACACTGATACAATCCAATCCTTACAAAAGGTGCCGGATGACAGAGAATCAGAAGCGGCTTCTCTGGGTGAGAACCTAATTACCACAGGGAACTTCCCACGGAGACCCTCCAGGAACCTTCCAGACACCCTCCCCCACCACATCCTTTGACCCTCTGTCTACTCCGCACTTTCCCCTCCAGTCGATAGTCTCCCAACAACATGCGTTTGGATTATATGTCTTAGTCCAGCCCCTCTCCTGGGGGAGGGAAAGCTTTGGTGTTTGGGGGAAGAAGAGAAAACGTGTGTCTGTCCTGAAGGTGATGATCAAAAAGGGATTTTCCTTTGAGGGAGCTTATCTCGTGGGTTATTCCTTGACTGGCACCATCTGCATCAGCCAGAAACTTGTTGGAAATGCAAAACCTCACTGTAGATGTATGGAATCAGAAACTCCAGAGTGGAACCCAGCAATCAGAATTTTAACAAACCCTCCAGGTAATCCTGGTGCAAACTCAGGTGTGAGAACCACTGGTGTGTCGTGTCTTCTGTGGTCTTCTCCTTTCCAAGTGCAAGAGAAAGAGAGAGAACAAAGGGAACTTACTACTACTTTTACTTTCGTCTGGAGCCTGTATGGAAAAGGGAGAGACAATAAATAAATAATAGATAAACCCACTGAACATAGAAAAGGACATACTTGCCCATAGAAAGGATAAATAATGGCTTATTCAAGACACATTCGGTTAAAGTTCTCTTTGAGTTTCCATAGCTGCAGCTGAGAAGATGCTTATGTTTTCAATTAAGAAAGTTGGCCTAGTTGATCCCTATTATCTCTTCCAATGCCAATTCAATGGATCTGTGAGTTTTTAGGATTAATAAAAAGTAGCAGGGAGTAAGAACCATTAAGAATATAGGAAGGAATACTGTATTAAGTTGGGAAATACGTATATATTTAAAGACAACTTCTCAGACAAATATTTTTGTGCCTGCATCACAGTTCTGTTTCAAACATGCTGGTAAATGAGAGGCTGCTGATAAGCCACGCTCAAGGTTGCCCCCTGATAGTAAAAACATTTTGTAGGAAAAAAGAGAGGCAATAACAATAAAGAAATGTCTGGTTAAAGATTATTAGGCCACTCACAAAATAGATTAAAATGCAGGCAAGTTTCAAAACTGATAGTCAGCTGAGTGGGTGATCCCGAAAGGATCCTGAGAGATCATCAAAGTCCCTTAGAAAACTGTTGGAGTTTTATCAGGACTGTAATTGCTTTCAGCAGGGGCTGTGAATTGCCTCTTCCCAAAAGGCCTGTCTCGCTACAGGTTTAAGACAACTCTTTCCTCAGTTTCTAGTTTCTCTCTTCTCACTGAGTTTCTTTTTTCTTTTTTCATTTTTGGTAAGTAATTTAATCTTCCCGAATCTTCCTGTTTCATCTATAAAGTGGGGAAAATAATTTCTTCCCCAAATGAAAGAATAAGGCTGGAAAAAAACAGCTCTCTCTTTAGAGTCTTCTAAGGTCTATCACTGACTAATCAAAATTATACATTAAAGGGGAAAGTTAATATGATGTAGTTTTCTATCCTTGGATTCTGATCTAACCATAATGCCAAGCCTGTGGTAGACTTATTTATTCTATGTCATGTATCAATTAAACACTTACATAGTTTCTGCTATGTGTTATGCATGCCCTATGCATTTACAAAAGTTAACTCAATCTACATGATTACCCTGTGAGGCAGGTGCAGTTATATTCTCCCCATTTTACAGATGATAGAACTGAGAAAATGAGAGGTTAAATAACCAGCCGAGGCACAATATCTGGTAAGTGGCAGAACCTGGATTTGAACTCAGGAAGCTGGATGTAAAGACTGTGTTCACTAAACTGTTTACTAATTGATATCCTGTCCCTCTGCTTGATTCTCCACCAGTCAGGCTGTGCCTTGTCAGGGATCAAACGACGACAGATAATCTTAAATAAGTTGAACTTTAAAGAGCCCCAGTAGGAGGGAATGAAATATCTCGTCCAGGTAATTAGAGCCTAGGTCCTTTCCTCGTATTGAATTGTATTGCCCACTGCCTGCTCTGATGCTTGTGCATTTATATCTGTCATCTGTCCCTGGATTGAACCTTCTACACCATGGGCACTAGGATCAGCCCTTATTTGAGAAGATGGTAGAGCATATGTCCCAGAAGCTCCTGTTTTGACAAATGAGGTTCCCTACCTGTGTACAGTTAACCCTTGAACAGCACAGGGTTGAACTGCATGGACCCACTTATATGCAATTTTTTTTCAAGAGTAAATACTATAATACTACACAATCTGTGGTTGGTTGAATCCACGGATACAGAAGAACCACCTGTAAGGAGAGCCAACTATAAGTTACACACGGATTTTGAAAAGCCCATGTTGTTGAAGGGTCAACTGTAAATGCTGCTGGTCACCTAGCAGGTTCTCTACATTATTCTTAAGGAAAAAAAATGTACCATCTCAGGATAGAAGATATTACTGCATTGATGTTTTTAGAGCCCCTGACATTTTCTCGAGGCTTTAAAAATACCACTTTCTCAGGTAGTACAAGAATGAAAGGGTCCTTGTTGGGGATCTCTGAAGACTCTGAAGGCTAAAAAACCAGTAATAATCAGGTGTAATAGTGATAACTAGTAAGTATATGGCTGCTACCAACAAAACTGCTTCTTCAGGTGTGAGAGGCCCCAGAGTGGGCCCCCTGCTCTTGGATGCAGAGCTCGAGTGGGAAGAGCCTTACTTCCGGGCAGCTGGACACACATGATTCTGTTCATATTGTGTCCACAACTGGGGACAGTCAGGCTTCAGGCTTGCCCGTTGGCCTCTGGATAGTATGTGCTTGCGAGTGTCATTTTCTCAGTGTATGTTATGTGTCAAGCACTGTGCTGATGCAGTATCGTATAGGCAGGTCTTAATCTTCTATGACATAAGGTTATTCCTATTTTACAGATGAGGGTCCTGTATTTTAAGTACTCACTCCATCCACACAGTAAGTAGGGAAAACGGGGTTCATTCACCCATTTCTCTGGTCCAACCTAGCAGTCGGTGTCTGCTCTTATAACTTCATGTATCTCTGTATTCTTGACCTCTGATATTTGAGGTATTGTACTGCTCTCATATAATGCCAATGTTGTGTCCAGGGGTGTGTGTGTGTGTGTGTGTCTGTGTGTGTGTGTCTGTGTGTGTGTGTGTGTGTGTGTGTGTTCCCTCTTCCGTGGCCTACTTGGGAGAATGATAGATTTCAGTCAGGTTG
Organism: Physeter macrocephalus; assembly: GCF_002837175.3. Classification (NCBI taxonomy): domain Eukaryota; kingdom Metazoa; phylum Chordata; class Mammalia; order Artiodactyla; family Physeteridae; genus Physeter; species Physeter macrocephalus. Next base: position 11,495,106 of record NC_041218.1, read on the forward strand.
TCAGGGAGCATTTGTCTCCACTGTGACTTAGGAGAAACTTCCTAACTTTGGGAAGACCCTCCAATCACCAGAAGGCCACTACTGCTGGCCTTTTCCTGTAATGCAAGGTTCTGTAAGCTTTACTATAATGCAGCTTACAATACAGTATTCACAACTACATCAGAACAACAAAAACATAGCTCTAATATCTTGGAAGTATTACAGAAATGGAAAGGAAAGATGTGTGAAAGTGAAATTTTACTCTAGAAATTATTCTCTCAAAATAATGATTTTGAACCAGATGATAGTTTAGAAATGCAGCTTTTATTCCCTTATTTTAAGGATATTAACTTTTTTCTTTGATTTTTCCATTCTCTCTGTAAAACAAGTAGGATAATGGAGAAATGCTTTATATTTTAACCTAAAAATGAGTCACGTATAATATTATAACCATATGATTTTTCATATAGTTGATTATATAGAGAAGATAAACATTTGATCCACTGGAATAACTTTATAGTTTACAAGACTTGCTGATATTGCTGCATATATTTAAGCTCATTCAAAATATACAGCCTCACATTTTAGAATCTGAGGTACTGACTTTGGGCAACAGTTAAGCCAGCTTTTAAATTTGCACTGGAAGCACTGAATTGGAACACTGAGATCTTCTCCAGAAATATTTTTTTTGAAGAGTTTCTAACTCTAAAAGTGGTGGCAATTTATGTTTCAAGGAAATATGATTATCTTGCTCAGAAAAGGGAAAAAACATAGAATTGCCTTTATTTTAAAATTATGACAATCATACATTGGCAGTGCATATGAACAATTTAGACAAAATTATGATGGAAAAAACCTGCAACAAAGAAGTCTGTAGATAATGATCCTCTACCAAGTAAAGTGAATTCTGTTTATTTATATGTTTATTTAGATATTGTAAATGTCTAAGGAGCAATATGGATTTCACCTTTTTTAATACTTATATTTGTTTACCATGTTGAATATTATATATTTTATGCTTTGGGCACTATATATTTTTAAATGAAAGTTAATTATGTTTAATTTTGTAATTAATCTAGAATTTTATAACTCTTGAGGTAAATAAAATTTTTATGACTTGTCAGAAAATAGAGAATAATCAATATCGTTATGATACATTTTAAAATAAAAACTGAAAATCTTCTGCAAGCAAAGGAAACCATTAACAAAATGAAAAGGCAACCTACCAAATGGGAGAAAATATTTGGAAATCATATATCTGATAAGGGGTTAATATTCAGAATATATAAAGAACTCATACAACAATAGCAAAAAAAAAAAAAAAGAAGAGAGACAAGCCAATTTTAAATGGGCAGAGGATCTGAACAGACTTTTTTCTAAGAAGGACATACAGATGGCCAACAGGTACATGAAAAGGTTCTCAACATCACTAATCATTAAGGAAATGCAAATAAATCACAGTAAGATACTACCTTACCCCTATTAGAATAGCTATTATCAAAAAGACAAGAAATAACTGTTGGCAAGAATGTGAAGAGAAAAGAACCTTTGTGCACTGTTGGTGGGAATGTAAATTGGTGCAGCCACTATGGAAAACAGTATGGAGGGTTCTCAAAAAACTAGAAAAAGAACTACCATATGATCCAGCAATTCCACTTCCAGGTATTTATCCAAAAGAACAAAAACATTAACTCAAAAAGATATGTGCACTCCCATGTTCACTGCAGCACTATTTACAATAGCCAAGACATGGAAGCAACCTAAGTGTACATCAAAGAATAAATGGATAAAGAAAATTATATATATATATATATATATATATATATATACACACACATATACATAATGGATGATGGAAATTTTGCCATTGGCAACAACATGCATGGACCTTGAAGGCATAGGATAAGTAAAATAAGTCAGACAGAGAGACAAATATCATATGATGTCACTAATATGTGTAATCTAAAATAAAAGAGGACAAAAATAAAAACAAAAACCGAGCTTGTTGTTACAGAGAACAGATTGGTGTTTGCCAGAGGCAGGGGGAAAGGGGTGGAGGGGGCAAAATGGGTGAAGGAGGTCAAAAGTGATAAACCTTCAGTTATAAAATAAATAAATCAAGGGGATGTATTACAGCATGGTGACTATGGTTAATAATACTATATTGCATATTTGAAAGTTGCTAAGACAGTAGATCTTAAAAGTTCTCTTCACAAGAGAAAAAGTTTTTGTAACTATGTATGGTGATGAATGTTAACTAGACATTGCAGTGATCTTTTTGCAATATATACAAATATCTAATCATAAAAATCACCATTAGCATCATGAAGACAGTTGTTCGATCTGTTTTCATAAATCCAGAGGAACTTTTGCCACCATGAAAGAGAAATAATGTTGGCTATATCATAGTTGTCTCATGCTGCTTGGTGCTACCCTAAAGCATCTTCAGAGAGGTTGTTTCAAAATTACAAAAATATTGGCGAGAAAAATTTCAAGAGCTTCAACAGCTGATTACTTTGCCTTATTAGAAATAATCCCACAATAAATGTAAAGTTTGGGCAATGCTCAAAACCCATACCTCCAGTACAATTTAAACATTACTAATGAATTTCCTTCATTTGACCAACCCCCTTGGGGTTACAGTGTAGACATGATGCCTGTTTACCCTAAATTCCTCATTTTTTCACTAAGAGCAAAGATATTTACTAACCTAACCACAATACAATGATCAAAATCAGACAAGTTAATATTGACATGATTCTTCAATTTACAGTAAATTATATATAATTGGTCTCTAGCCCAACCACTCCCCATGTAGGACCCAATCCAAGGTTACGTATTATATTTAATGTCATCTGTCTTTAGTTTCCTTTCATTTGGAATAGTTACTAAACCTGTCTTTGCCTTTCATGACACTGATATTTTTTAAGAGTATAGAGCAGTTCTTTAGCAGAGTGTTCCTCAAATTGAAATTGTATGAAATTCCTCATTTTCAATTCAGATTATTCACTCTCTTCAGGAAAAACAGGTATCCTCCTCGGTGTATCCATGAGTGGGTGTATGACGTTAATTTGTCCCATTGTTGGTGACGCTAACTTGGATCACTTTGTGAAGATGGTGCCTCCCAACTATCTCCATTATAAAATCGTTCCTTTTTTCCGTAATTTCTGGAGCATCCATTAAAATTAATATGTGAATATTCTGTTCCTCATAAAGCTTTCAGCCACTAATTTGAGCATCTAATGATTACCTGACTCACTCAATTATTGGTAATGATTATTGCAAAATGCGGCCTTCCAACTCCTTCATTGCTTTGTATTTAGTATTGGTTGTCAATTTTAGTATATGGAAAAGTTCTCGCTCTCTCCCATAATTTTGAGTACTTCCTTACTTCTGATAAGACATTTCAAGCTTTTTTTGTACATTCCCCACTTCAGCCATGGACACAGCCAATTCTTCAAAAAGATCTGATTACTTTCAGTAAATAATCATATAAAGCAATATCTGAATTTTAATAATTTATATTTTTATTATATTTTTACCGAATTTTTGATGTCCTCATTGAAAAGAGCTAGCATTTAATTTGGGAATGTATACAAATTGTTACAGGGGATAACAGATTCTTTTAATTACTTCTGAAAACATACCTTAACTGTCTTCCTTTATGAACTCAAATCAATTTCACTAAATTGAATAATAGCTTTGAAGAAAATGGTCTTGATATTATTCAGTAGTTTATTTTTAGGTAAAATATATATTGTAACCAGCACCCTATTACTGATCAAGTTTATATTATTTTCTTGCTTTTATTTCTATTTAGAAAATTACAAGACTTTTGAACATTTTAATTTAGAGAGTAAAATTTTAAGAGTTTGGTTCCTTGTGTGAATAATGTGGTACCTACCTTGTATGAGCTTTTGACATCATTTCAAAAGCTTCTTTCAAAAGTATTATGAAACTCTGTTTAAAAGACTAAAGAGGTAATACCCCAAAACATACAATCACAGATGATCATTGTTAATGCTTTGTATATATAGTTATACCTTTTTACTGTATAATCCACTTTTATATATGTATATATATATATATATATATAATGAATTTTACCTATTTCTTTCATTTACAAACATATCAGGAATGATTTTCCATGTCAAAATATTTCTCTGCATCATACTTTGAACAGCTGCATACTATTTCCTTGAATAAAAGTATTTTACTTTATTTAATATTTTATCTCCTCATTAAGTACATACAGTATAATATTTCAGTGATTAAATTTTATACATATATATGTTTTATTTTTTTCATGAATTCCTGTAATAAATTCTGAGACTGGAATGTGCTCAGTCAAATCAATCACTGTGTATGTATGCATGTATCTCTGGTTGTCCAAAAATTAAACAAGCCAAAGTCCCTCATGTACAAAGACATCTCCCCAGTGGGAAAGGATGTCTAGGTTGACAGTCATGACTCTACAATTCTAAATCTACCTTTCCCATGTGGTTGTCCCACTCTTATGGCTTTTCCTATCATCCCAAAGGGTCATTGATCATCTTTAAACACTTTGGTGAAAGTCTGCTTAACACCAACTTCCTCTGGCTCATTCTTATTTCAGCTTGATATTAGATACTGAGCAGAAAGAAAAATATTAAATGGAAATTAATATTCCACAAAGCTTAAGTACAACCTGACTTATAATGTGTACAGCTATTTGGTTACCAGGCTGAAATTCTCTCTTACTCTTATTCTCTTTCTCCACCTGCTACCTGAGCTATCTACCCTTTAATTTGAGAGAGCGGACACAATTTTATACAAAATTTGTCCGTGTTTCTTCCTCCCTGGGTTCCATGTGGTTCCACGTGAAAGAAACCACTCTAACACCACTATTCAGATTTCCTTTCTGGACAGATTTATATCTATATTATTAAGAATAAGAGATACCGATTTCTCATGTGGTATCTAATCTAGTGTTTTCTTCTCAATTCCAGTTTTCGGCTTGAGAAGAACTCCTGTTTCTCCTAGGTGATAACATCTGTAATTATTAGACTCTGTGTGTCAAAAAGAGGGAAAGGATTTTACCTATACAAGTTAAATAATTACAAGTTAACAATATATTAATATAATTAATACCATATCACTTTAAAATGTTGCATAAATATAATGCCATTTTACCACACATGGCTTACAGTAAAGTTTCAATAGAACAGACAATGTATTCCCTCCCAGATAATTATGAGTTAATTCTCTTAAGATGATGGATATTATTTTAGTTCACATATTTTTTAATGTTTATGAGTATAGGATGAATTCAGTCATTTAAAATTCTGAGAATTATTGTATATCTTTTGGGGGGCTATCAGGTGTCAGTAAATGCAAATTCTCAGGCTGGTATATATTGAGTTGGAAAATGCATAGGAGTCATGCAAAAAGACCAGTGCAATTGCAAAGTGTGCTTATTACTCCTCTTATTGCATAATCCTGAAAGGGTGTTGCAGTTGGGTCATGGCCATCCTTTTTTTTTTTTTTTTTTTTTTTTTTTTTTTGCGGTACACGGGCCTCTCACCGTTGTGGCCTCTCCTGTTGCGGAGCACAGGCTCCGGACGCGCAGGCTCAGCGGCCATGGCTCACGGGCCCAGCCGCTCCGCGGCACGCGGGATCTTCCCGGACCGGGGCACGAACCCGCGTCCCCTGCATCGGCAGGCGGACTCTCAACCACTGCGCCACCAGGGAAGCCCGGCCATCCTCTTTTGAACCATTTTATTGCAGTTTACTACCAGTTACTATAAAGAGAAAAGTGGCAGCCTGCTTGGTCTTCTCTAGGCCCCATTATAAGGCTAATGACCTATAAAACGGGTCTTTTCTACTCTTAGAATTAGAGTAGATTCATATGGTGAGGCTCTTCAGGCACCTATTAAATGTGTAGGCTTGGTCAAAAATAAAAGTTAAAAGAGGTATTTCCTCACTATGAAATATGGATAATCCTCAAGATAAAAATCAAAAGGTACTTATACCAAATGTCATTTATTTGAACCGAGATACCCTTTCACCAAATAATAAGTCTTACGGGTAAGTCTTATATATCTTTGTCTCAAAATAACTAATATAATTCTAGATGAAAAAAGCACTCAGGAAATGTTTGTTAAATGGATGATTGTCATTTTTAGTTCAAAACATGCATACACTAAGTATCTTCTATTTGCCACTTTCAGTTAACCAAGACATGGCTTCTATTTTATTAGAAAAGTTCACAGTTAGTATTTGATCACTGGGAAATGAAACAGAGACAAAAATCATAGATCCCTTCACTTCCATAAATATGATTGCATTTGGGAGGGTTCTATATAAATGGGCATTAAGTTTGTGACATCGATTTTTGCTACAGTTAAAGAATATTTCTATATTACATAAAGTGGGAGATAGCAACATCTGTACTGCCAAATTCTTAGACACACTTGAACACAAAAAGCAACGTCTAACACACTTAATCTCTGAACAGAAAGGACAATAATATTGTTGAAGGTACTTCAGTCTATTAGTATTCAGTAGGAATATGTGTTTATCAGCTTTTTGGTCTAGTTATTTTTGTGCCTGAATTAATAAATCTTTTAAATTTCCTTTTTCATCACCATTGTTACCACTTTGCGCTTAAAAAATAATCAGCATGAAAATAAAATTGAAGATAGCTTAAAACTCTTATGCAGATACAGTACTGGAATAGAGAAGAAAAGACCACAAAAATGATGCCAAAAGCGTCACTTTCCCAATAGAGTAAATAAAAGAATAACAGCTCAGATAACAAAAGGTTTACATGGTCAGTATGAGCAATTCTGTCTACATGGGCAGTCCTGTAGCTCAGAATGTTTCTTGATCTATGCAGGTTATTTATTTCTCCACCTCTTGTCAGGAGTGTGGGCACTCATTCTATCCTATTTGTGATAGGAAAGATTTATATAAAATATTGTGATTTCAAATCTGATAATCATCACGACAGGGTGATAACCTAGGATGGTTCCAAAAAAATTAGATATATGGCAAACTTACCTCTTACATTGTTTCAGCACAGATTTACTGTAACTGTTACTAGAGTTTTATTTTCCACCAAGGGAGGCTTCCCTGGACATCAATATCTTCATTTAGGCTAGCTAATATATAAAGTCATTTTATTAATTTGGCTATTTCAGAGCCTTATTCAGAGATGACGCCTGGATATAGAGCCTTTCATTCTCTGAGCCCCTTTTCTTTGAGACAGTGGTGCTAGCCCAGACCGGCACCACTCAGTTACACTGGGAGGCGATTGTGAGAGAGATGCTGAGGGAGTGCAAGAGCCCTCCACCCACAGCAGAGTAGGCAGAAGTTCCCTAAAGTTGGGGAGGGAGACGTCGGTGTCTATTATTCTGCCTACAATGTACAATATGAGTTGGAGGAAAGATCACCCAGGGATGTCGTTCTTGTCCACCGAGCCATGGTGGTGTCTGCTGCTGTCCTGTCCTATCTCACCTACCTGTACTGAAAACTACCTCCCAGGGTAAATTAATCTCTTCTGCACAAGGAGATATTAGCTCAGGATTTTCCCATGAGAATCTTCTCTGACCTAGAATAAACCCCACAGAGGTGAGAAACTTACCTCTAAAATGAGTACAGTATCCTGCTCCCCCAGCAGCTTTCAGAGGATTAAATTCCAGATACAAGAGGAGTCGCTCATTGGAACCCCAGGAGCATAGGTTTTATTTTAGAATCAAATTTAAAACATTCTTGAGTTTCTATTGAGAATTCAAATTCCCAGAAAGATCATAAGATATAATACATTTTTGTCTTCTCTCTAAGGGGGAGGTGAAGGGAAACTCCTGAATTTTCTCTCTGGAAGAGAGCTAAGATTATGTTGAATTGTCCTTGGAGGAAAAATTATAGGGAACAGTCAGAGCAGACACTAGCATCATACTGTTTCTACACAGATTTTCAAATATCTCTAGGGTTATAAACCAGAGACAGATATCACAAATTACAGTACCCACACCCTTAAAATGATTAGTTTTTTGAACTCATGCTTCTCTACAAGCCCCGTGAAGGTATACATTTAGATGGTTGAGAGGTGGGTTTCCATGGAGACTGTTATGGCAACCCTGAGAGAGAACAGATCCCCCAAGCCAAGGTATATTTCTATCTGCAGTAAGGGTGGATAGATATAAATGAGGAAGGATTCCAATAGCCAAAAGCAAAAATTATTAAGCCCTTCTTTCTTTCAGGATATGTGCCAGATGCTTTACATTGACTATACAGTTTAATATTATCATTAACTTCATTTTACAGATGTGGAGACTGAAGTTATATTAAATATAAATTTAAAATAAATTATAATGTATAAATTATTAATATAATTACATATATTAATATAATAAACATATAGTATACATATATAAATAAATTATTTAAAAGACAAAGTTTTTGATTCTTTAAGTGGGAATCTCTGAGAACATTTCCAAGGGTCCATGGGATCAAAACTATTTTTACAATAATATTTAGACAATTTTTGCCTTTCTCACTCTCACTCTCTTAGTGGAATTTTCCAGAAGCATCATGGCATGTGATATTGCCACACATAGAATGCAGAAGATATAAAATCCAGCTGTCTTCTCTGTTAAGCCAAACATTTAAAACTTTTTCAAAAACGTAAAACATAGCTATTGTTTTCACTGTTTTTTGTTTTGTAAAAGATAGTTATTTTTCATAAAGATACACTATATTATATAATGGAAATATTTCTAAATGAATTAAAAGTAAATGTTTAATAAATTCTCAGTTTTAATTTCTAACATGATACATATCAACAAAGATAACCACATACATAAAATATGTTTGTATCCTCAGTAATTTTTAAGAGTTCAAAGTGGTCCTGACCAAAAAGTTACATACCACTGAAGTAAATGATAGCTTACCAATCTGGCAAGGGCCAGAGCTGGAAGCAAATGAATTTTATCTGACACCAAAAGAGTTTTAGTTTTCTATTGCTGCTGCAACAAATTAACACAAATTTAAACAGCTTAAAATAACGCATCTATCATCTCACAGTTTCCACTGGTCAGCAGTCCTGGTCCCAGTCAGCTGGATTCTCTGCACGTGTCTCACAGACTGAAATCGAGGGTTTGGCTGGATTTGCGATCCTTATCTGAGGTCCTTGCATGAGCCCAGCTTCATCTCACGCCAGATATCTCCCTGACTTCCTCCACTAATACTAGATGGAGGAAGGCTCCATCTGCTGTTAGAAGGCTTACCTGATTGGGCCAAGCCCCAAGATAACCTCCATATTTAACATCAACTAATTTGCAAAATCCCTTAACAGAAGTACCCAGATTAGTGCTTGATTAAATAGTGGGGGTAGGGGGCAGATATCTTAGGAGACCATCTTTAGAATTCTGCCTGCAGCACAAAGCCGTTTTTCATAACTGCTGAGCAGTGCTTTCATTTTTTGGATCCTATATTTTTCCTCAGAAAGATGCATCTTGTCATGGCTATCTTTATCATCAGCCGCATATGTCTCCACAATTCCCACCCCAAATAATCATGACCCTCAATCCTAACTCAGAATGAAAAAATGTCTATTTCTGTCTTACTCTAAGTGATAAGATTAAAACATTTTAATTTCTTTTAATTCCCAAATTATAGGAATTTAATTGAGTTAACTCTTTTTACACAGTCCACCCACCTGGACCATGGCCTCTCTTGCAGCAAAATGATCATATTTTTCTAAGCATTTACATTTAGAAGAGCATTTATATAACAGCTACAGGAATAGTTTATTTAATACAATAAATACAGCAATAACATGAGTATACCTAACATTTGGAGCAGCGAGTATAGGGTAGGGATAGCCTTGAAGAAACATGTATATCCTATAAAGCCATGATATACATTTTCATATTTTTGTACTAATTTGATTACTTGTTCCCCTTTGAGTTTGTAATAAGCTTGTGCAGAACTATTTAGTGTAGAAGTGAGCTGAATAAAGGTTAGCTAAATAAAGTTCTTCCTCAGGCCAGCCATCTTCCATTGGTATTAGATTCTGAGGCAGCTTTAACCCATCTCCCAATACATTTGATCATCAGTATCAGTATTATCATGTGACTTAGTTAAATAAGGTAGTTGAATCTTAGCAACAAGCCAATATTACACCGTATTACAGTACAGGCATGGTACAATTCAGTTTCATTACAGAACCAATCAGTAAGAATTAGAGGTCTTTGCTATGCCTTTCCAACAGATCTGGCCCTTGTCCATATACCAGATTATTATTGTGGACAGGTGTCATTACAATTAGCCATGATTCACTTATTTCTGGGTTTCAAGTCAGTTGGGGACAAAGCCAGTTACCCTATCTCAGTTTAAAGACTCATACTAAAACTAGTTTCTATTGTGGGCTGTTATATAGTGGGGCCCACATCTGTGCCTGCCCCACCGTGAAAAGAAGGACATGGCGTTATTCAGACTAGTTTCTTTTCCTCCCAACCATACTACAGATTATGTCTTCTTCTGATCTGTTCTTCATAGACAAGAGGGCAATCACAATGCATCAATGAAAATTACAAATGCCTCCAGAGGAAAAGAACATGTTCCAAGGTCAATAAGATTCCCATAAGTGTACCCCTTTGGCCTCAGCAGCTAGAATGATGGGGCTCTGCCCCATAGTTACTTTGGTCTCCATCTGGGTTACAACAGTCAAGAGGTCTTGGGTCAGAGCTGAGTCCTAGCAGTATCCAGCTTTATTTGTTGAATCTGTCTGACCCATTTCACTGAAATCTCATCATGTTTTCAGGCTGACTCCTATCCCTTGCTTTTTCCCTAGAAAGAATTCCCTCTAATCTGTTCATTCTAGTTAAGAAAATCTTTTTTCTACTGGTTGTCCTGCCTCATTAGAAATGAATTCAGCTTGTTCAGTGATGTCTAGATGGCTACCTATCTCTTTTAAAGCCATTTTTTTGTTTTGTGGGACAATCCACCATGCTTGTTGTTGCCATTGTGTACTAATAGCATGAGTGCAGTTATGTATATGCTTTGCTACCTCACAATATTGGGTCCCGCATATAGGTCTTGATAAGTAGCCTACCTAGATGTAATTTAGTATGAGTATGCCATAAGTCCTCTTAGAATCTTCCTCCTGTCAGGGTAGGGTCATTTCCCATGAAATTCATACACACTGTGCGAAGTCTATGCTTTACTCCTGTCAGAAACCCATTGTCTTCTCCTATTCTGTTTAACAGCTTTCCATTCACAAAAACAGAGGTGATGTGTATCTGTCCATAGCACACTATGGACTGCTAGGAATGAAGCTGATATATTTTGTCCATTATAACCAAAGACCTTTCTAAGCATTTGATCATCAAGATTTATAACTACACAGTGATCCATCAGCTGAGAACTGTACAACACATGGTCCGACCGCCACAGGGAGAATGGTTCCCAGAAATTTCTTCCTAATGAGATCCTTTGCAGTAGAAACAACCTGAAAAATAAGTCAAAAGTTACTGCTATATAACTACAGTTCCATTCAGTCACCAACAGTGGCTCCAACTTATCATAAGACCAACATGGTTCCAAGTGCAATGGCACTCAGGAGTGCATGCTTCCATTCTAGGTTCCAAAAGCAGGGTTGGTTTTGGCAAACATATGACTTCCCATTTTTGTGCATGTGGCATAATTGTGTTGAGACATCATTCTCTAGCTGTGAGCTTTTCTTGAGGCATCAATATTAGATTTCCTTTACTGCTGTCCAATTTTTTAAAACGCACAGCCTAAAAGGTGCAATTAATGTTTAATCGTGGGACATTACTGAGGACCACAGCCTCAGGGAGACAGCCTGCCAGAGAGCTCTGAGAATGTTGTCCTCATCAAGCCGTCAGCACTGCAGCTGGCTGTGCACCCTGAGGGAAATTCAGCTTGGAGAATCCAGGACACTGGCCCTAGCTAGTTAGGGTGCATAACAAAGGAATGATTTCAATGACCCCAGACTCCTGTATCTTCTTATACACAGAAAAGCACTAAAGTCATTAACTTAAGATATCTAGATTTTTGGGTAAAATTTACTTATTTTTATTTTATTTTGCTTTTACAGAGCAGGGATTCATCATTTCATGAGCTTGAAGTTTACAGTTGGAAACTGTTCTTTCTTCTTCAAATTACTTCATATATTTCTTTTTTAATACGTGTTTTGAGTAAGACGGATGGAAGACAGAAATGTCCAAATCTTTCTGTGAAAGGATAGCAAAAAGATATTTCAAATCAAATTGCAGAGCAATCTGTCAGTGGAATATTTTAATACCAGGGAATTGGTAGAAACAGAGAAAATTACTCACAGTTGTATGCAATTCAGAAATTGGCATGTTGATTTCAAATTGAGGAGAACCAAGAAAGCAAGAAGAAAACAATAAAGCATACTATTATACAGCACTTGGTATTTCAAGGAAGAAGAGAGGCCAGAGAGATTTAAAATGAGATTACTGAAAGTAAGATAACTTGGGCTCCAAATATCAGAGTAATCCTTGCCTTTAGAACTCTACTGTGCTTTCTCAGTCTACATGCTTTCTTTCTTTACATGGTGAAGATTTATCTATTATAGGAACTCCAACTTGTTCTTAAACACCCCTTAATTCAGTGTTTCCTGCAGAAATGCCAACAAAGGCCATGGTTGAGATCTTCCGTCCCCCTTGCCCTGTCTCCTGCCCCCTGACCACCCAGGTGTCTTCCCCACGTGGCCCTGCAGGACATGCCATGCCTCCCGTCCCCAGAGCCTGAGCATATAATAAACTTTGCTTTTTCCTAAGTCTCTCCTTTGTCTCCTCTTGTGACAGCACCTGTCTGACCAACGCATTTTCAAAAATACAAAGCACATGGTCTGTGATTTGCATTTCTTGTTTCTTAATAGTGACTTTGAATAACCAAATGATTAATTTTGAAAAGGCCCAATATTTACCAGTTTTTCAAATCTTATGTCTTGTGCTTTTTGGATTGTCTCTAAGAACGTCTGCCTACCCAGGGTCATAAAGATAGTCATCTATTTTATTTTCTAAGGTCTATATAGTTTCTGGTTATATGTTTAAGTCTGTAATATTCTATTATATTGTGGCATTACAGCACAAGGCAAAAAATACCCCCTACCATATTTCAGAGGAAGCAAAACCCTCTCCCCTATGCTGCACTTCGATATCTTTCCCATTGGCCTGTCCTTCCACAGCACTCTCCTCAGGGCACCACTGACCTCTACATTCCTCAGGCTGTAGATCAGCAGGTTCAGCACAGGGTTGAAAAGACTGTAAAACAGGAAAAGGATCTTCTGCTGGGTGGCTGGATTTGGGGGCCACGTACATGACTATGGCACTGCCAAAGAAGAGCCCGACCACGCAGAGGGGGGAGGAGCAGGTGGAGAAGGCCTTTCTGCGGCCCTCACCTGACTAGATCCTCAGGATGGCAACCAGGATGCGTGCTTAGGAGACCAGCACCAAGCAGAGGGGCCCCGGTAAGATAAAAACACAGGCCGAAAAGATGTCAACTTGGTTCAGCCTAGTGTCAGCACAGGCCAGCTTGAGGACGGACAGGATTTCACGGAAGTGGTCGATTCCATAAAGCCCACAGAAGGGCAGTCTCAGAAAGAGAACTAAATGGACCAAAGCCAAGAGGAAGCTTAACACCCAGGATGTGATGGCCAGGACAACGCACACTCTCCAACTCATGGTGACAATGTAATGTAGGGGGTGACAGATGGCCACATACTTGTCATAAGACATCACCACCAAAATCAGGCACTCTGTGTGAGCAAAGGCTAGATATAAAAATGTCTGCATAATGCAGGGAGCAAAGAAAATGGTTCTTTTCTGACTCACAAGATTTGCCAGCATCTTGGGGACATTGTTGGAAGCATAGGACATGCCAATGATGGCCAAGTGGGAGAGGAAGAAGTACATGGGGGTGTGAAGTCTTGAGTCTAAGCAGAAAAGCCCCAGAATGACTCCATTTTCCAAAATGGTAAGGGTATAGAAGAGAGAGAAAAGTCCAAAGAGGAGAAACTCCAGTGCTGGGTCAGCCTGGAATCCCAGCAGGGTGACTTCTGTGATCCATGTCTGGTTGCCTCCCACGCTCCTGGGCAGAGACAGACAGGCCCGGGTCCACACAGGAAGGTCACAGCTGTAGGGAAATTGAGACACAAAATACTTACTGAATGTTACAAACTAACATTTAGAAATATATTACCTTGGATGGATTTCCTACAATTTATTTTTCGATATGTTGTTAAAACTAACTCTGTGTGCTCATATGAATCAGAAAAAATTCTCTTTGTATCAATGGAATAACAGGATATAGATAGATAGATATAGATAGATATAGACATATAAATGTAAAATTTATTATAGATAATAAAATATAACATAATAGGATACATTATTATATACTCTACCTAACAGAATACACATACGCATGCACACGTATGAAGTTTGGGAGAATTCAAGTATTCTGGCTTCCCTTCAAGCCTGTGAGTCTTGATTATTAATGTAGTCAGAAGAGAGAGAACCCTGACAAACCATCTGCAATAAGAGGTAGTTTTAATTTTCTAGACTTGCTTGTCTTCTCGGTCCCAATACATGAAGTTATTAAGGTCCTCTGTTCTTTGCATGTTGCTTTGGCTTCTGTATCCATTTACCTTCTCACTTGCTTTTCTATCTACTAATTTCAGGTTTGAAAGCCCTTAGCAATGACTTCTCAGTTTTGTAGTGTCTTTAAACTTGGTAAGCCCCTCCTTTTCAGCAGCTGACTCATATTCCCTAGAAGCAGCTTCTGGTACCTCTTTTCTACCTCCAGTGCTTCTCAGAGTTTTACTTACTTTATCAGCACTTGATCCTGAAATTTAGGCAGAAGTGAAAGAAATCTTTGGTTTCATGCAATGAATACATATACACAACATATCTTAATTCAGTTAAATGTGATAATATTTCTGCAGCCTTTTCAAGACTGTTATTAAAAAAGGGAAAATGCATTTATATTAACAGTGGGTACATTTAAAGATGACATCAGTATTGTAATTGTATTTTGTGTGTTTTCTCTTTTCCCTTTAAAAAGTAAAGAGACACATCTCAGAGCTTTTCTTAGTTTCTGGTGGGAACAAATCTTCTGTCATCATGACGTCCTCCCAGCTTTGGCAACTCCCATTGCTATCAAATCCCCTGAAGACCTTCCTTCTCGCCCATTACCATGCTACCTACTGCTGTTCTGATGGATTCTGAGCAGGTAACAGAAAGTGGGATCTGCTGGAGCATCCCTCCTGGGAGGTGCCTAGGTCTGTCCAGAGGAGAATGGTCATGAGAGGGATGGACGTAACATCACGTTGAGAAGCCATGTGATCTGGTGCTGTCTCTTTACACTTTCCTCACATTGTTTTCCAGAAACAACCTGAACTATCTTTATTTTAAAATTAGGCTAAAGTTTCATGTCTAAAAGAAAAATTTTAAAACGATTTGTTTTCTTTTACTAAAAATTTATATCCTCAAGTTCTTGTTCTAAACTTGAGATTATTTATACAGAGTAGTTTTAAACTAATGTTTTTGCTTCAGATGATAAATATTTTTCATGTATTAAAATAATCTTTACAGATATTGTTTAAAATGAACACAATCTTCTATTATATCACAATTTATTTAATTTCTTATTCTTGGAAATTCATGTCTACCATTTCTTTTGTTTGGTAGCACTGAGATTAATAATCTTTCAATCTAAAGTTTTGTCTGTACTCTAGATTATTTCCTTAGGACATATTCTAAAAGTGAAATTGTGGATGCTAAAGATACAGACCTCTCAAAGCTTTTGACCCCATTGCCATCTTCCCTGCAGAAAATCTGTACCAATTTCTCCCTCTGACAGGGTGTGGTAATTGTGTCTTTTTCCCGCATGGTCATCAACTATGGATTATCAGTTCTAACCCTTGCTAATTTGATATGTGAAAAATATTTTACAGTTTAAATTTATATTTCAAGAATTCCTTAACACATTGTCCTTGAGTAAATCACCTTTTCCAGGCTCTGTTCTAAGCTCTGGAGGAACAGCAGTGAATAAGGTAGACATATTCCATGGGGAGAGAGATAATGAAGAATAGGGTGATATATTGTCCTCCATGCCTCACATTTTCACTTAGGGGAGAAACCTCTCTACCTCTGGAAGGAAACACTTTTCAATATACCTGCCCCTCTCTGTCTTCTGACTTAAATGATTTGTGAAACAGGACAAGGAACTGAGGATGCCCCTTCTCTGCTCTCTTTTTGATCGTATACACTTCTATCATTCAGGTTAAAGCCCATAGGAGCATATTATGTCCCTACTGGGGGTGGGGGTGGGCTAATGGTCGTGATTTTAATTTGGAGAGAAATTTTGTGAAAGATAGAAATGATGTATTCCAATAAAACCTCACTAATAAAACATAATTTTTTATTTATACCCGATTCCTGGGTATATTTCTCAGTTTATTTTTTCAGACTAGGAGCAAGAAGAGGTCATGGTTAGTTACCATTTCTAAAACACAGGAGTAAACAAATAAATAAAATATTTGTTAATAGTCAAAAGTGCTATGAAGGAAACAAACAGGGAAAATGATAGAAAGTGACTTGAAGGGAACATCTTTAGATGGGATTGTCAGGAAAGGTCTTCCTAAATAGGAGACACATGGGTGAAATATGAAAAATAGTTAACATATGACAGGAAAGAGGAAATTGAAAACCTCAATCTCATTTTTGTTTGTTGAGATATTTTTTCTGAATTGTCCTGATAAAGATCACGATCTTCCACTGACTAAAAAGTAGAAAAAGATTTCAAATCAAGTTGAAAATTACTGCAACATCCATCAAAATGTGAAGCGAGCACAAGAAAAAGCAAAGTTCTAATGTTGCACGGGTGAAAAATACTGACACAATTGATCAGTGCCATGAAATTGCAAATTTCAGAGACATTTGCCCTCCTGCATGTGGACTTCTGTGTCTATGCCTACAGGGATTTGGAGTTTCTCTTAGAAGGAGGTGGTCTCTTACACTAAGATCCAAAGTCTTGGGTGGACACTTCACTAGAGCTCCCAAGAAACAGCAACAAATTATGGTCAGTAAATATCTTAACAAGTCATCCAAATATTAATGAACTGATTTTATTTGAGCCGATAGATATACTTTTGGCTTTCTATTAATGGATTTATTTTTAAATTCATGCAAGCAGAGCACAGTTAAAGGATATATATCTAACTTCTAATTAGCAGTCCTAATTATGAAATGGGAAACTGTCCAATTTTCTGGACAATACAAATTTAATGACAGAATGGAATCTGGCACTTTGGGGACACATCAATTATTATGTTAATAAGTCCATGAATCAATCTGAATAGGAAGGCTCAGGGAGCTCTTAATCTAGAGGCATGGATATTTTGTAAATTTTTTAGGATCTTTTTGAGTAAGTACATTCTGTCATCAAGGAAAGCAAGGAACAAAAGTAATGACAGAAAATCAGATAATGACTTCAGAAAAAGTCTCATATGCATATGTTTAGAGCTAAAAAAGACGCAGGAAGCTGGAAAGACTAAATTTCTTTCCAAGGAGAATGTAGGATGGAGTCATGGGAGACCTCCAGGAGGGGAAGTATGGGTAAAAAACTGAAGAAGAACGACAAGCAGGCTGAGTCAGGACCTGGGCCAGGGAAGCCTGTGTGGGCCTGAGACTGATCCTGGGAGAACAACAAGGGAAAAGCCCAGTGGGCTCAGCTGTGAAGTGAGCATCTGTGTTCCTACTGCATCCAGACCAGGGACCTAGGATAGTAGGCACCGGGATGCTTCACTATCAAATATGCAAGTTTGTTTGTTTGTTTGTTTTTGCTGGAGATTTCTACACCGCTTTATCATAAATGGACAAATCCATCAGGGAGAAAATCAGTACAGACATAGCTGAATTCAACAACACCATCGACCAAATGGATATAATAAACATCTACAGACTACTTCAACAACAGCAGAATACACATTGTCTCAAGCTCACATGAAGTATACACAAAGACAAACCACATTCTGGGCCATAAAACAAACTTTAACAAATGTAAACGTCAGAAATCATATAAAGTCTGTTCTCAGACTGCAGGGAGGTCAAACTGGAAGTCAATAACAAAAACAAAGCTGGAAAATTCCAAAATACTTGAAGATTAAGCAGTTCAATTCTTTTTTTTTGACGTAGTTTTTAAATTTTTATTTTATTTTTATTTATTTATTTTTCCCCTTTTTCTCTTATTTTTATTTTTTCTCACACACACACTGTATTTTATTTTTACAAGAGATAAATAGACTGACACCAAGCATTGTAAATGGATTACCACAACGAAAGCAACAATGATTGCAATTACCAACACGAAACACACTTATACTATGTCATAATATTGACATTCAGTCCAATAATCCTCCACTGTAACAGCTCCTTTACTTTGCAGTGAAAATTGATTTGTATATTTTTTGCCTCTGAGTCCTTGTGGGATTTTTTTTTTATTCAAACAGAAAGTCACAAAAATTATAATCATCCTCATCAGTTCACTCAGTCCCATGTAATTAATTTCTTTTATCTTGATCTTTTGTTAGCACTTTTATGAGTTCATCAGTTTTCCATTAGAGTTCTGAAAATGCTTATTCATTCAGTTCAGCAGTATAGTCAGTTACCAGAAACCTGTACTTGTCAGAGTCTTTTCCATGAATTCCTTGAAGATGAAACCCTTTTATAGGAACATATTTGCAAAAGCATCAGAGTACACCCAGAACTGTCTGTAAATGACAAAAGATTTAAAAATGACCACGGTTAAAGATTTGATGAAAGTTCATAATAATGCAACTGACAAAGAAATTTAGTTATTTCTGACATATACATTTTAAAGTAATAACTAGAATTATGATTTATTATACCAGAACGTATAAGATTTTTAGAAATTTCATGTAATGTCTGAAACATTTACATTAACATATTTCCATACAAATAACCCAAAGAAAGTTTAGTATTAGTTGTTTTTTTTGTTTGTTTTTTTAAACTGCAGGTTCTCATTAGTCATCAATTTTATACACATCAGTGTATACATGTCAATCCCAATCGCCCAATTCAGCACACCACCATCATCACCCCACCACGGTTTTCCCCCCTTGGTGTCCAGACGTTTTTTCTCTACATCTGTGTCTCAATTTCTGCCCTGCAAACCGGTTCATCTGTACCATTTTTCTAGGTTCCACATACATGTGTTAATATACGTTAATATATTTGTTTTTCTCTTTCTGACTTACTTCACTCTGTATGACAGTCTCTAGATCCATCCACGTCTCAACAAATGACTCAATTTCGTTACTTTTTATGGCTGAGTAATAGTCCATTGTATATATGTACCAAGTTATTAGCCTCCTTTTCCCAAATGATTAGAATTGTTTGACTAATCAAAGTTCATAATTCAAACAATCTGGAATTACAGAGTTTTACACATAACATTGTTTAGTAGAATATTTTTGAATGAAACCAGTAGCCTAGAAAAAAACTATTTTCAAATGGCAGCAATAAATAAGGAGGGAAGAAATTTCTTAGTGAAACAACATCTTTCATCAGGCGTGAACTCCAGACAAACCATGTTACACTGGGTGTCAACTGCACTTTTTACAGGTTTGTAGGAAGGTCATGAGGAGACAGCTCTATTATGGTAGCTGTCTACACAGACTACTCTTGAGGACGTATGTGAGGACAAGATAGAAAAAATACAGTAAAATAAAGAAAGCAATTTTCTTCCCTTTCAATATGGAATGGTTTTCTGCATTTTAAAAATCTCAGTTCAAGAAACCAGAATTTTTTTTTCCTGAGAAAAAGCCTATGACAGATAAGATAAAGAGAAAAATACCTGAAATGAAGGTGCCTTTAAGTGTCCACCCGGCTACACCTTAAGGAAAAGGCTTCAGTGCATCAAAAATACCTGAAATGAAGGTGCCTTTAAGTGTCCACCCGGCTACACCTTAAGGAAAAGGCTTCAGTGCACAGAATGATGCGAAAGGTTTCATGAATACATCGCTCTGTTCTTCCATAGCACGAAAATGAGCAAGGACTGAAAAGAGCAAGACCCCTCTGAATAGGGATGAAAGCCGCAGGGTCAGCAGTGCTGGTGAGACCGTCACTCCCATCTCGACTCTGCAGGGGAACCATGTGACCTCGAGTCACTGATTCTCAGCCTCACTGTTTTCATCTGGAAAACAGTGACAGCAGGGTCTAAAAGGCTGGCGTGAAGAATAAATACCATTAAACAGGTACACAGTAGGAGTTAAATAAATGTTACCTCTTACTAATTGTATTAAAGGGACCACAATTCCAAGAGAATATAAATCAGTGGGATTAAAGATGCAACAAAATTATGGTATTGTAAACTCTTTCACATTTATCTTGCTTCTTTTCAGTTATTTTTGAGTTTAAATAGAAAACACAGCACTTTACTCTCATTTCTATTAATATTTTTATGTGCTGATTTTTAAAATTAACCTTAAAAAGGAATTTAAAGAAATAGAAGAATCCTTTAAAGTAACCTCACTCCTGGACTGAAGAAGAAAATACAGGTTTTAATAGTCAAATGGCAGTTCTGCTATGCCAAAATAGCAATGTGAGAAAAAGTAGTAAATCTTATGAAAGCAAGTGGGGCAATTTATAGAATATTTCACACTGAGTCAAATTAAAAGTTTCTACTGATCACTCTCTCAGAGTGACTGCCCTGGGGCTGTCAAAGTCAAAGCTCTGAGGAAGCACAGATTTGTCCAATTTTCATAATTACTCAGATATTACTTACTCTCTCCATCTGTAACTTCAACACAGCCTGATCCTCATGAGTAGCTTAGTGTAAAAAACAAACATACATGGATTCTGACCCTGCCCGCCTGGGTTCAAATCCTGGCTTTGCTGTAGGCTAGGCTGGTGATCTCTCTGTTCCTCTCCATTCTTTAGTTCCCGCAGCTGCAAACTGGGGTGGATAAACCCTATCTTGTAGGACATTTGAAAAGTTAAATGAGTTATCCCACATAAGCCACTTAGACTTTAAATATTTATTATAAGAACTGGAAGCCATTATTGGAGAGTGAATTCTGGATCTAATATCATAAGGAAGCATGTCATAGAATCATAATATTGAATATTTCTCTGCTAAAATAAGGAACAAAAAGAGAATCTGTATACCAACAGAACTGGGCAAGCAAACCACTGACCTCTGCCTTCACGATTTTTTATTTTTTATTTTTTATTTGGGGAACGTCCCCTGACGTTCTTTAGAGCCCTTTAGCCAGATCCTGTCCTACATGGATGAATAGCTGATTCCTCTTCTCTGACACAGTCATGACAAACCCAAGAGATGCCACAGAAGGATGATGAAGGGGACATGGACAGGGGTCCTGGAGGGTCAGAGGCATTAAGGCCACACCACGGGGATAGATAGTGGGCCCTAGAAATACCCTCAGGACCAAAGTCTGAAGATAGGCTTAGGACACAGGGAAGACATTCAGTCTCTAATACCTGGAGCCAGTGATTCATTCACTCCCCCTTTCCTGTTTCCACGTGCCAAGCTTTCTCATGACTAATGAACTTACAGTGTAGAATCTCTTCTTTCCTCTACAACATGGCCTCAGGCTGAGAAGAAACCTCACACAGAGGGAGAGCTAGGATTGATTCTCCTCCACAGGGGCCTCATCGGGAGGTGAAGCCCGGACACACAGCTCTCAGCACAGAAATGATAGACTTGCTGCTGCAAGTGAGGGCTTTTTCTATCATTTGGACAGAACTCTCTCCCTACAGACACAAATAATGATCAGAGGACAGAACCGTGTGTTATCACCTCTACTCATGTCCTCCTTAGAGAGATTTAATGTCTTTACTGTTTTCCTATCAGCAGGTGAATGCATTTTCCATGTTTATTCATTTTGGTCTTTCAGTATCCCATGAGAATTGTTATGTGCATTTGTTTGGGATTTATGTGTGTTTGTGTGTGTTTTGCTTGAGACTGGGTGAGGCCAAGATGTCTCTAAACTATGTAAGACCCTGGAACAGAAAACAGAAATTTCAAGATATGTCATAAATTAACTTTTCTCAATACTTATTTTATCAGTCTTAATGTTGCTCTACTCTCTAAATTCTCCTGTTCATAGAGGAGAGGATATATTTATTGATCTTTCACAGGAGGGGCCCTATGGACCCTGTTAAGACATCATCCTGTGGACACAGGTATCTCCCAATGTAGAAAATGTTGTTGCCAAATAATCACTGCACATTTCTCACTTTCAAATATTTGTGACTTGGCAGTTTAGATATACCTCTCCTTAATTTTCTCTGGTTTGCCGTCCTTTTCAAAAGTCTCTAGATTTCACAGCTACGTTTTTATTTCCTCATTGCAGGTTAAGGCCTACAATTGAAATGTACACCTTTCTCTTAATCTCTCTGTCTCTCTCTATTGTCCTCTTTCTTGTGCACTAAGTGATAATGTTTGATGATTATAAAGTCCTTACAGTTCTAACTTTCTAAGTTTTGATCTTAACCTAGTTTCATAGAGAGTCTTAGTTCTTAAACTGTGGTGGAAGAAGCACTTCAACATAAAAGTGATATATTTAATGTATTAGAGAGCAGAATAAATATTTTAAGAGCAGGCAAACTGTGGTTATTTCTTTTCTTACAGTAGTCGTGTGTCCAACAGCTCCTCAGTCCACTTACCTCCTTATTCTCCAATATATACTCTCGTTTCACTCAAGTACTGCTCCCCAGTACTCCTACTCTGAAATGCTTACTCCTTGTTTCAAGTCAATTTTATCCTCGTATTACCCATTTGACATCAAACATAATACTAATCCTTCAAAGCACTCATGGAGACTCTTCAACTACCTCAAAGAAAATTGGACTCCCTTCTCTGGTTGACTAAAAACACTTATAGCATCCTTCAAGATTGTGCTTAATTTTTTTTTTTTTTTACATTTTAGTATTTTTATTGTCCACCTTTCCTATTTTACAAGCAAAGCCAGATTATTACAGAAAAATAAATTTTACTCACCAACAACCAGACAGAGCTAAGGATAATTATTTGGTGCATGTTCCTTCACATATGCATAATTACCATTTTATTTAGTTTGATGAAGACAATATGGTGACATTTAACACAGCTTTATGGATACAAAGAGATGTCATCACCATCTGTCTCCATTTTTTCTTCTTTTTTGCTTTTCATCTTTGAATTGGCTAGGGCAAAATATTTATTCTGGAAGGTCTTAGATTTCTTGTGTCTATTTAATATTTATATTTATCCATATTTTATATTTTATTAAGAGTAAATATTACAAAGCATAATTGGCTCCATCATTAATGATGGACATGTATTAAATGAAAGTCAATTTAGAGGTAAAAGAGTTTTCAGACTACATTTAAATACATACCTACAGCTGCACCTAAATATCACTTTAATATTTCACCATCTCTGAGACAGAAATTCTTCCTACACAGGATTGAGTTCTTTCTTATTTTTTTAACTCCTTTTAGCATACAGAATTTCAATGGGGTATTTGAAAAAGATAAATGTTATAAGCAATGATGAGAAATTAAAAGTGCTGATGACTCTTTTTACCATAACTTCTGTCATAGCACACGTTTTTAACCAGAAGAAGCTATTGTAGGATTGCTCCACCAAAACAAAGGAGTAAACCAAGACAGAGAAAGATATAAGATTAAATATACTGAGGAGTACAATACAGTATAAAGGCAGATGAAGTAGGTAGAAAGCAACCAGTCCAGACAGAAGGAAAATAGAAGCTCCTCAGGGATGGGTATATTATCAGAGGTGGCTGAGGATGTTTGTAAGGTGTAGAAACTCCTAGCCATTGGCACAAAGAATCCAAGCAGAGGGAAAAAGTAGGGAATTCATTAACATCACCTTTATTACTTGCAGCTGTGAGCCTTTAATCGATCCATACTTCCTGCTTAGACAATCAGGCAACAGAAAATATTGACTAATAAAGAGTTTTCTATTCCAAGTTTCTGCCACTGCTGATGTGCTGTGGATGGTCTTCAAGTAGGGTGCTGCTTCTCTTTCTTACAGCAGTGGATCTCCAGTGATTGCCTCTCCTTGATTGGGCTGATTAATGCGACCACACATTGCACTGCACTTTGCCCAGGAGTTGTAGATTTGGTGCTGACTCCCTTATCAAATGTTTACCATACACCAGTAATGTGTCAGGCACCATTTAGGTTACAGGCACTAAGGGATACCACTGATTCAGAGAGTCAAAATCTGCATTCCCCTGACTCACATCCTAGGAGTAAACAGGAGAGCTGCATTCATGTTACCTTCTTTCTTTAAATTCTCCACCGTTATTTACCATCCTCTCTCTCCACCTTTTTAAAAAAATTTTATTTATTATTTTTATTTATTTATTTTTGGCTGTGCTGGGTCTTCACTGCTGCTCACGGGCTTTCTCTAGTTGCGGCGAGCAGGGGCTGCTCTTCGTTGCGGTGCACAGGCTTCTCATTGCTGTAGCTTCTCTAGTTGCGGAGCAATGGCTCTAGGCATGCAGACTTCAGTAGTTGTGGCACGTGGGCTCAGTAGTTGTAGCTCGTGGGCTCTAGAGCACAGGCTCAGTAGTTGTGGCACACGGGCTTCGTTGCTCCGCGGCATGTGGGATCTTCCCGGACCAGGGCTCGAACCCGTGTCCTCTGCATCCGCAGGCAGATTCTTAACCACTGAGCCATGGAAGCCCCCCCACCCACTTTTAGGAAAAAAAAAAATGGAGTGTTTTTGTTGTAAAAAGGACATATGGGGCTTCCCTGGTGGTGCAGTGGTTGGGAGTCTGCCTACCGATGCAGGGGACATGGTTTCGTGCCCCGGTCCGGGAAGATCCCACATGCCGCGGAGCGGCTAGGCCCATAAGCCATGGCCGCTGAGCCTGCGTGTCCGGAGCCTGTGCTCCACAACGGGACAGGCCACAACAGTGAGAGGCCCGCGTACCGCAAAAAAAAAAAAAGGACATATGTTCCATAATACAAAATAAAAATACTAAGGAAAAATCTTAAAGTATCCCAAATCAAATCACCTAAACTACCCATTATGATTAACAGCTCAATATCCTGGGGATTTCTTCATGAATATATACAGATTCCAGGCTAATAGGACAGAGAGATGAATAATTTAACACAATGTAATCATAGGATATTTTAGGAAAGTATTTTGACTTTTTTGTGTGTGTAAAGGGAATATTTTCCCAATATGAAAATAAATTAAGTAATTTAGGAAATTACAACCATATCACCCACACATTTGGTTACTGGAATCCTACATATCACTTTGCTTTTAGAGAAATATAAACAAAAAAAGGATAAACAGATAATGAGAAATATTTTTATAAAAATTGCTTCATACCCTTCATGCTATTTTAATATATATGCACGTATAAAGTGGATATATATGCATGAATCTTTAGATGAAAAAATGTACTCAGAGAACAGAATAAGATAAACAAAAAATAAATTCTCAAAAAATGTAAGTTTTTATCTCTTTGACTATTGTCTTTTCTCCATTCTCTACATTTCACTGTGTATACACCTTCTGGAACTCCTATTCGATCAATGCTGTAGTCAATCAACCTATCTTAAGGCTCTTAATTACCCTTTCAGATTTCTTTTCTTCTACTCTCTTCACCATATTTTAGACATTTCATATCTATATTTCAATTGCACATTTATTCTGTGACTGATGCCAGGTTATCATTTATCCTCTCTACCTATTTTTTTAATGCTTTTTCTTTCCTTTCCAAGATTTTTATATTGATTCTTTTCATATTCATTGTACTTGGTTCATTATACTGTCTTTTTTGCTTCATAAGCTTTGTGATTTTTAATAGAAGCTATAATTTCATTTGTCTCCTAAGCAGTCTTTGTTAGACTTTTATAATTTACTTTTTTCAAAATTAAGAGGAAATATTAAAAGGTACCAAGGGTAAAAATAATTATATCCATAGGAACAACAATTCAACTGAACACAACTTCTCATCAACAGCAAAGGGTCTAGAGACAATAGCTACTATCTTTAATATGCCAAGAGGGGGTGAGCTGTCTTTCTAAAATTTTATATCTTCAAGAATTCTTTTGAATCAATGAAAGAAAAGTAAGACTTTATTTACATGCAAATAAGAAGGTATTACAGGCCTGCAGGTCCTCAGTGTACTGTTAAAGTATATTCCTCAATAACAGTAAAGGGGAACCCAGAGGTAACTCAAATATGTGTGTGTATATATATATATATATATATATATATATATATATATTATACTGACACATAATTTGAAAAAATTATATTGATAAGTCTTATAAACTATATTAAATAATTATTTTGGTATTTTAAAAGGGGAAATAAAATCTTTTGAAAATGAGCAAATGGAGATAGGCAAAGTTAATATTAACATTCTTGATGAGAAGTGAATCCTGAGTCACTTTAAATTTCTTAGAATAATTTATTAGCCTTGGATATTATCAATTAATGGAAATCATTTAAAAAAATAGACATAAAATCTATGGTTCCCCAACTTATAAGACAAACGAAAACAAACTAAAAGCGTTATGAATCCACAGCAGGCAGAAGGCAAAAAAGGAAAAATAAAGAAGTAAATAATTTTTTGATAAACAGAAAACACAAATTAAGCTGGTATTAATAAGTCTATGTATATAGATTATCACCTTATGTGAAAATGGAAGACACTAAAAGACAGAGTTAATCATAATAGAAGAAAAAAAAATCAAGTTATAAACTCTTTACAAGAATCACACCCCATTAGGAACCAAGATGGCGGAGTAGAAGGATGTACTCTCACTCCCTCTTGCGAGAACACCAGAATTACAACTAGCTGCTGGACAATCATCAACAGGAAGACACTGGAACTCACCAGAAAAGACACCCCACATCCAAAGACAAAGGAGAAGCCACAATGAGATGGTAGGAGGGGTGCAATCAGAGTAAAATCAAATCCCATAACTGCTGGGTGGGTACTCACAGACAGGAGAACACTTATACCACAGAAGTCCAGCCACTGGAGTGAAGGTTCTGAGCCCCACGTCAGGCTTCCCAACCTAGGGGTCTGGCAACGGTAGGAGGAATTCCCAGAGAATCAGACTTTGAAGGCTAGTGGGATTTGATTGCAGGACTTCGACAGGACTGGCAGAAACAGAGACTCCACTCTTGGAGGGCACACAAAAAGTAGTGTGCGCATTAGGACCCAGAGGAAGGAGCAGTGATGCCAGGGGAGACTGAACCAGACCTACCTGCTAGTGTTGGAGGGTCTCCTGCAGAGGTGGGAGGTGGCTGTGGCTCACCGTGGGGACAAGGACATGGACAGCAGAAGTTCTTGGAAGTACTCCTTGGTGTGAGCCCTCCCAGAGTCTGTCATTAGCCCCACCAAAGAGCCCAGGTAGGCTCCAGTGTTGGGTTGCCTCAGGACAAACAACCAACAGGGAGGGAACCCAGCCCCACCCATCAGCAGTCAAGCAGATTAAAGTTTCACTGAGCTCTGACCAACACAGCAACAGTCGGCTCTACCCACCACCAGTCCCTCCCATCAGGAAACTTACACAAGCCTCTTAGATAGCCTCATCCACCAGAGGGCAGACAGCAGAAGCAAGAAGAACTACAATCCTGCAGCCTGTGGAACAAAAACCACATGCACAGGAAGATAGACAATATGAAAAGGCAGAGGGCTATGTACCAGATGAAGGAACAAGATTAAAACCCCAGAAAAACAACTAAATGAAGTGGAGATAAGCAACCTTCCAGAAAAAGAATTCAGAATAATGATAGTGAAGATGATCCAGGACCTCGGAAAAAGAATGGAGGCAAAGATCGAGAAGATGCAAGAAAT
>NC_041218.1:11523037-11524828 GCF_002837175.3 Physeter macrocephalus
ATGCAAGAAATGTTTAACAAAGACCTAGAAGAATTAAACAACAAACAAACAGAGATGAACAATACAATAACTGAAATGAAAACTACACTAGAAGGAATCAATAGCAGAATAACTGAGGCAGAAGAACGGATAAGTGACCTGAAAGACAGAATGGTGGAATTCACTGCTGCAGAACAGAATAAAGAAATAAGAATGAAAAGAAATGAAGACAGCCTAAGAGACCTCTGGGACATTAAACGCAACAACATTCCCATTATATGGGTCCCAGAAGGAGAAGAGAGAGAGAAAGAACCCGAGAAAATATTTGAAGAGATTATAGTCGAAAAGTTCCCTAACATGTGAAAGGAAATAGCCACCCAAGTCCAGGAAGAGCAGAGAGTCCTACACAGGGTAAACCCAAAGAGAAACACACTGAGACACTTAGTAATCAAACTGGCAAAAATTAAAGACAAAGAAAAATTACTGAAAGCAGCAAGGGAAAAACAACAAATAAAATACAAGGGAACTCCCATAAAGTTAACAGCTGATTTCTCAGCAGAAACTCTACAAGCCAGAAGGGAGTTGCATGGTATACTTAAAGTGATGAAAGGGAAGAACCTATAACAAAGATTACTCTACCCAGCAAGGATCTCATTCAGATTCGATGGAGAAATCAAAAGCTTTGGCAGGCGTACCACAAAAAAAAAAAAAAACAAAAAAAATCAAAACAATTAAGAAAATGGTCATAGGAACATACATATCAATAATTACTTTAAACATGAATGGATTAAATGCTCCAACTGAAAGACACAGGCTTGCTGACTGGATACAAAAAAAAGACCCATCTATATGCTGAATACAAGAGACTCACTTCAGACCTAGGGACACATACAGACTGAAAGTGAGGGCATAGAAAAAGATTTCCATGCAAATGGAAATCAAAAGAAAGCTGGAGTAGCAATACTCATATCAAATAGACTTTAAAATAAAGTATGTTACAAGAGACAAGGAAGGACACTACATAAACATCAACGGATCAATCCAAGAAGAAGATGTAACAATTATAAATATATATGCACCCAACATAGGAGCACCTCAATACATAAGGCAACTGCTAACAGCTATAACAGAGGAAATCGACAGTAACCCAGTATTAGTGGGGGACTTTAACACCTCACTTACACCAATGGACAGATCGTCCAAAATGAAAATTAATATGGAGACACAAGCTTTGAATGACACTATAGACCAGATAGAGTTAATTGATATTTATAGGACATTCCATCCAAAAACAGCAGAATACACTTTCGTCTCAAGTGCACACGGAACATTCTCCAGGACAGATCACATGTTGGGTCACAAATAAAGCCTACGTAAATTTAAGAAAACTGAAATCATATCAAGCATCTTTTCTGACCACAGCGCTATGAAATTAGAATTGAAATACAGGGAAAAACAAGTAAAAAACACAAACACATGGAGGCTCAACAATACGTTACCAAATAACCAAGAGATCACTGAAGAAGTCAAAGAGGAAATCAAAAAATACCTAGACACAAATGACAATGAAAACACAACGATCCAAAACCTATGGGATGCAGCAAAAGCAGTTCTTAAGAGGGAAGTTTATAGCTATACAAGCCTACCTCAAGAAACAAGAAAAATCTCAAATAAACAATCTAACCTTACACCTAAAGGAACTAGAGAAAGAAGAACAAACAAAACCCAAAGTTAGCAGAAGGAAAGAAATCATAAAGATCAGAGCAGAAATAAATGAAATAGAAACAAAGAAAACAATAGCAAAGATCAATA
>NC_041218.1:11525041-11525416 GCF_002837175.3 Physeter macrocephalus
ACCATTAGCCAGACTCATCAAGAAAAAGAGGGAGAGGACACAAATCAAAAAAATTAGAAATGAAAAAGGAGAAGTTACAACAGACACAACAGAAATAAAAGCATCCTAAGAGACTACTACAAGCAACTATATGCCAATAAAATGGACACCTGGAAGAAATGGACAAATTCTTATAAAGGTATAACCTTCCAAGACTGAACCAGGAAGAAAGAGAAAATATGAACAGACCAAACACAAGAAATGAAAGTGAAACTGTGATTAGAAATCTTCCAACAAACAAAAGTCCAGGACCAGATGGCTCCACAGGTGAATTCTATCAAACATTTAGAGAAGAGCTAACACCCATCCTTCTCAAACTCTTCCAAAATATTGCAG
>NC_041218.1:11525609-11536480 GCF_002837175.3 Physeter macrocephalus
AAAATTGATGAACCATTAGCCAGACTCATCAAGAAAAAGAGGGAGAGGACACAAATCAAAAAAATTAGAAATGAAAAAGGAGAAGTTACAACAGACACAACAGAAATAAAAGCATCCTAAGAGACTACTACAAGCAACTATATGCCAATAAAATGGACACCTGGAAGAAATGGACAAATTCTTATAAAGGTATAACCTTCCAAGACTGAACCAGGAAGAAAGAGAAAATATGAACAGACCAAACACAAGAAATGAAAGTGAAACTGTGATTAGAAATCTTCCAACAAACAAAAGTCCAGGACCAGATGGCTCCACAGGTGAATTCTATCAAACATTTAGAGAAGAGCTAACACCCATCCTTCTCAAACTCTTCCAAAATATTGCAGAGGAAGGAACACTCCCCAACTCATTTTATGAGGCCACCATCACCCTGATACCAAAACCAGACAAAGATACCACAAAAAAAGAAAATTACATACCAATATCACTGATGAATATGGATGCAAAAATCCTCAACAAAATACTAGTAAACAGAATCCAACAACACATTAAAAGGATCATACACCATGATCAAGTTGGATTTATCCCAGAGATGCAAGGATTCTTCAATATATGCAAATCAATCAATGTGATACACCATATTAACAAATTGAAGAATAAAAACCATATGATCACCTCAATAGATGCAGAAAAAGCTTCTGACAAAATTCAACACCCATTTATGATAAAAACTCTCCAGAAAGTGGGCACAGAGGGAACCTACCTCAACATAATAAAGGCCATATATGACAAACCCAAAGCAAATGTCATTCTCAATGGTGAGAAATGGAAAGCATTTCCTCTAAGATCAGGAATAACGCAAGGATGTCCACTCTCACCACTATTATTCAACATAATATTGGAAGTCCTAGCCACAGCAATCAGAGAAGAAAAAGAAATAAAAGAAATACAAACTGGAAAAGAAGAAATAAAACTGTCACTGTTTGCAGATGATATGATACTATACATAGAGAATCCTAAAGATGCCACCAGAAAACTACTAGAGCTAATCAATGAATTTGGTAAAGTTGCAGGATACAAAATTAATGCACAGAAATCTCTTGCATTCCTATACACTAATGATGAAAAATCGGAAAGAGAAATTATGGAAACGCTCCCATTTACCATTGCAACAAAAAGAATAAAATACCTAGGAATAAACCTACCTAAATGCTTTTGCACTGCAAAGGAAACCATAAACAAGACGAAAAGACAACCCTCAGAATGGGAGAAAATATTTGTAAATGAAGGAACTGACAAAGGATTAATCTCCAAAATTTACAAGCAGCTCATGCAGTTCAATATCAAAAAAAAACCCAATCCAAAAATGGGCAGAAGACCTAAAAATGGGCAGAAGACCTAAATTCTTTGGGTTATTTGTATGGAAATATGTTAATATAAATGTTTCAGACATTACATGAAATTCTTAAAAGTCTTATATGTTCAGGTATAATGTTGTAAGTCATAATTCTAATTATTATTTTAAAATGTATATCTCAGAAATAACTAAATTTCCTTGTCAAGTGCATTATTCACTTTCATCAAATCTTAAAAAAAAAGATGGTATGAAGATTAAAAGAGGAAAATTATAAAATCAACTATAACTACAATAAACATAAGGGATAAGCATGAAGATGTAAAATATGACAACAAAAACCCAAAACGTTGGGGAGGAAAGAAAAACATGCAGATCTTTTAGAATGTGTTTGAACCTAGATGACTATAAGTTTAAAACAAGTAGATATACTTATAGGTCAACATATATAAACCCCATGGTAACCACAAATCATAACCAACAATAAATACACAAAAACTATAGAGAAAGGAACACAAGCATACTACTAAAGAAAATCATAAAGCCACAAGGGAAGAAACTAAAGGAAGAAGAAAGAACAGAGAACTACAAAAGAACCTGAAAACAAGTAACAAAATTGGATTAAGTAGATATCTATCAATAATCTCTTCAAGTGTCAGTGGACTAAATGCTCCAATCAAAAGATACAGGGTGGCTAGTTGGATAATATAACAAGATCCTTCAATATGCTGCCTATAGGAGACTCACTTCAGAGCTAAAGACTCACATAGACTGAAAGTGAGGGGATGGACAAAATTGGATTAAGTAGATATCTATCAATAATCTCTTTAAGTGTCAGTGGACTAAATGTTCCAATCAAAAGATACAGGGTGGCTAGCTGGATAATATAACAAGATCCTTCAATATGCTGCCTACAGGAGACTCACTTCAGAGCTAAAGACTCACATAGACTGAAAGTGAGGGGATGGACAAATTAATTTCATTCAATGAAAATGACAAGAATGATGGAGCAGCAATACTCATATCATATAAAATGGACTTTAAAACAAGGTCTATAACAAAACACAAAGAAGGGTATTATACAATGATAAAGAGATTAATACAAGAAGATACCATATGTGTTAACATATATGCACCTAATTTAAGAGCGCCTAAATATATAAAGCAAATAGTAACAGACATAAAGGGAGATATTGGTAATAATACAACAATAGTAGGACACTTAATCACCCTGCTTACATCAATGGACAGATCATCCAGAAGAAAACCAATGAGGAAACAGGAGTCTTAAATAACACATCAGCCCAGTTGACCTAATAGATATCTGTAAGACATTACATCCATAAAAAGCAGAATATATTCTTTTCAAGTGCACATGGAATGTTCTCCATGGTAGATCACATGCTAGTCCACAAAAAAGTCTCAACATATTTAAGAGAAATTATACGAAGCATTTTTTTCCAACAACAACCATATGAAACTAGAAATCAATTACAGAAATAAAAATGTGAAAATTACAACACAAGGAGACTAAACAAAATGCTACTAAAAAGCCAATGTGTCAAAAAAAAAATCAAAGAGGAAACCAGAAAATACCTTGAGACAAATGACAATGGAAACAACTTTCCAAAATCTATGGGAAACAGCAAAAGCAGTTATAAGAGGCAAGTTTACAGCAATACAGGCCTACCACAAGAAACAAGAATATTCTCAAATAAGCAACCTAACCTACCATCTAAAACAAACAAAGCCCAAGCCAGAAGAAGGAAGGAAATAATAAAGATCAGAGAGGGAACAAATAAAATAGAGATTTAAAAAAACAATAGAAAAGGTCAATGAAATTAAGAGATGATTTTTTGAAAAGATAAACAAAATTGAAAAGCCTGTAGTTAGGCTCATGAAGAAAAAAAGAGATCACCAAAATAAACAAAATAAGAAATGAAAGAGGAAAAATTACAACCATTACCACACAGATACAAAAAATCATAAGATAGTATTATGAACAGTTATATGCCAGCAAACTGGACAACCTAGAAGTAAAGATTATATTTCTAGAAACATACCGTCTTCCAAGACTGAATCAGGAAGAAACAGACAATCTGAATAGAACAATCAGTAGTAATGAAATAGAAACAGTAATCAAAAAACTCCCAGCAGATGAAAGCCCAGGACCAGATGGCTTCACAGGAGAATTTACCAAAAATGTAAAGAAGAGATAATACCTATCCTTCTCATACTAATCCATAAAAATTTAAGAGGATATAACACTCCCAAATTATTTCTACAAGGCCACCATTACCCTAATACCAAAACCAGACAAAGACACTACAAAAGAAGAAAATTACAGGTCAATATCTTTGATGAATATAGATGCAAAAATCTTCACAAAATATTAGCAAACCAAATTCAACAATAAGTAAAAAGGATCATACATCATGATCAAGTTGGATTTATTTCAGGGATGCAAGGATGGTTCAATATCCACAAATCAATCAACATCATATACCACATTAAAAAACAAAGGATAAAAATCAAATGGTCATCTCAAAAGACTCAGAAAAAGCATCTGACAAAATTCAAAATCCATTCATGATAAAAACACTCAACAAAGTCAGTGTAGAGGGAACATATCTCAACATAATAAAGGCCATTTATGACAAACCTACAGCTAACATCATACTAAATGTTGAAAAGCTAGAGGCGTTTCCTCTAAAACCAGGAACAAGACAAGGATGCCCACTCTCACCACATATATTTAATATAGTAGTAGAAGACCTAGAAACAGCGTTCAGACAAGAAAAAGAAATACTAGGCATATAAATTGGAAGAAAAGAAGTAAAACTGTCACTGTTTGCAGATGACATGACACTGTATATAAAAAACCCTAAAGTATCTTTTAAAAAAATATTAGAATAAATAAGTTCAGTGAAGTTGCAGGATACAAGATTAATACACGAAATCTGTTGCATTCTTATGCACTAATAACTATCAAAAAGAGAAAGTAAGAAAACAATTCCATTTAAAATCACATCAAGGGGCTTCCCTGGTAGCGCAGTGGTTGAGAGTCCGCCTGCCGATGCAGGGGACGCAGGTTCATGCCCCGGTCCGGGAAGATCCCACATGCCGCGGAGCGGCTGGGCCCATGGGCCATGGCCACTGAGCCTGCACGTTGGGAGCCTGTGGCGGAGCGGCTGGGCCCATGAGCCATGGCCACTGAGCCTGCACGTTGGGAGCCTGTGCTCTGCAATGGGAGAGGCCACAACAGTGAGAGGTCCGCGTACCGCAAAAAAAATAAAAATATAAATAAAATAAAATAAAATAAAATCACATCAAAAAGAATAAAATATCTAGGAAAAAACATAACCAAGGTGGTGAAACATCTATACTCTGAAAACTATAAAACACTGATGAAGGAAATTGAAGATGATACAAAGAATGGAAAGGTGTCTCATGCTTTTGGATTGGAAGAGTTAATAGTGTTAAAATATCCATACTACCCAAATCAATCTAAACATTTAATAAAATCCGTATCAAAATACATAAGACATTTTCACAGAACTAGAATAACTCTAAAAATTATATGGAACCACAAGGACCCTGAATAGCTAATACAATCTTGAGAAAAAAATAACAGAATAAAACTGAGATTTCATGCACCCTGATTTCCAACTATACTACAAATCTACAGTAATCAAAACAGTATGGTACAGGCAGAAAAAAAGACACATAGATCAGTGGAACAGGATAAAGAGCCCAGAAATAAACCCACACACTTTTGGTCAATTAATCTATGACAAAGGAGGCAAGAAAATATATCAGAAAAAGACAGTATCTTTAATAAGTGGTGCTGGGAAAACTGAACAGCTACATGTAAAAGAATGAAATTAGAAAATTTTATCACATCATATGCAAAAATAAACCCAAAAGAGTTTAAAGACTTAAATATAAGACCTGAAAACATAAAACTCCTAGAAAAGAACATAGGCAGAACACCCTTTGACATAAACCGTAGCAATATTTTTTGACTCTGTCTCCTAAAGCAAAGGAAACAAAAGCAAATATAAACACATGAGACATAATTAAGAAAACCATAGACAATATGAACAGACACCTACTGAATGGGAGAAAATGTTTGCAAATGGTATAACTGACATGGGGTTAATATCCAAAACATAAGAACAGCTCATACAATGGTACAGATGAACTGGTTTTCAGGGCAGAAATTGAGACACAGATGTAGAGAACAAACGTATGGACACCAAG
The DNA here is from genome assembly GCF_002837175.3 of Physeter macrocephalus. NCBI lineage: Eukaryota > Metazoa > Chordata > Mammalia > Artiodactyla > Physeteridae > Physeter > Physeter macrocephalus. The sequence continues at coordinate 11,531,227 of NC_041218.1, forward strand.
GGGGAGTGAAAGCAGTGGGGGGGGTGTGTGTGTGTGATGAATTGGGAGATTGGGACTGACATGTATACACTGATGTGTATAAAATTGATGACTGATAAGAACCTGCTGTATAAAATATATATATATATTACTGAAGTCAAAAAATAAAATAAAATAAAAGAACAGATCATATAACTCAATGTCAAAAACAAAAAAACCTAATTTAAAAATGGGGAGAGGACCTGAATAGACATTTATCCAAAGAAGATATACAGATGGCCAACAGGCACATGAAAAGATGCTCAATCATCAGAGAAACGTAAATTAAAACAACAATGCAGTATCACCTTACACCTGTCAGAATGGCAATAATCAAAAAGATCACAAATAAGAAGTGTTGGCAAGGATGTAGAGAAAAGGGAATCATAGTATACGGTTGGTGGGAATGTAAATTGATGCAGCTTCTGTGGAAAATAGAATGGAGGTTCCTCAAAAAACTGAAACTAGAACAACCATACAATCCAGCAATTGCATTCCATTCCTGTGTATATATTTGAAAAAAATTAAAACATTAATTCAAAAAGACACATGTACCCCAATGTTCATAGTAGTATTATTTACAATAGCTAAGATATGGAAGCAACCTAAGTATCCATCAACAGATGAACGGAGGTCTATATATAAAATGGAATATTACTCAAGAGTCATAAGAAATTGAAATTTTGCCATTTTTAACATGGATAGATCTGGAGGGTATTGTTCTTAGTGAAATAAGTCAAAGAAAGACAAATACTGCATGTCATAATTTATATGTTGGCATCTAAAACAATGAAACGGATGAATGACTATAACAAAACTTCAACTGACTTATGGATTTAGAGAACAAACTAGTGGTTACTAGTGGGGAGGCTGAAGGGGTTAGAGATGAAATAGGAGTAGGGGATTAAGAGGTACAAACTACTATGTATAAAATAAATAAGATGCAAGTATATATTGTACAGCACAGGGGATACAATTTTTTATAAAGACTTTACATGGAGTATAATATATAAAAATATTGGATCACTATGTTTTACACCTGAAACTAACATAATATTGTAAATCAATTGTACTTCAATTTTTTTAAAGGCCAATATTTAAGAGATGGTCAGAGGAAGATAAATCTCCCAATGAGAGCTCAATAAAGATCAGAGATGGGCAGCAAACCAGAAAATATGAATTCAAAAAAAAATCAGTGAGCTATGTTATATGTTATGCCAGGATGGGTAATTCCAAGTCTATTTTTTAGATACAAGAATATTCTTCTGCATAGAGCTACACTGAAGTTAACATTTACAGACACAATGAAATAAAACCAAAGTTACTAAGAGAAAGCAGTTACCATCCTTCAAGAAAAACATAGCACTTTTTCACATCATTTCCCATTTGCCTTGACCTGTAAAAGTGTGAACCTTATGCAATGTGTATAGAAAATTTTAATTTCCAAAGAGCCTGTTATTAAGATGTTAACCAGAAATAAAAGCGACTTCACCATGAAAATAAAATGTGGTTATTTCCCTATGTGAAACAAGGACCAAACTGACAGAATATAATGCCAAGCATGGAGAGGCAGATGACCAAAGATTTCCAAAATGAGATTTATCAATTGTTCACCCTGCCAGGAATCCACTGCATTCAAAAGGAGCTTCTGTCAGTACCCTGGAAACACACCTACCATCCAGCAACTCATCACATTATTCTTAATCCCTGAACACATTTAGAAAGGCATGATGATTTGGCAAGTAATGGAGTTTACACCTTCTCATATTTTCTCCAATTAGGGGATGAAAGTCAACATGATCTCTTATAATTCCAAGACCATACTACAAACTCAAGAGAAAGGAGAAGGAGCAATGACATCTTCAAACACAGAAGAATCAGTGTTAGATATTCAGTAATTAATACATATGATTCTGAAGGACAAATTGTATATCTGTAAATTTGTTGGGTGTTTTTTTTTAACATCTTTATTGGAGTATAATTGCTTTACAATAGTGTGTTAGTTTCTGCTGTATAACAAAGTGAATCAGCTATATGTATACATATATACCCATACCCCTCCCTGTTGCGTCTCCCTCCCACCCTCCCTATCCCACCCCTCTAGGTGGTCACAAAGCACGAGCTGATCTCCCTGTGCTATGCGGCTGCTTCCCACTAGCTATCTATTTTACACTTGGTAGCGTACATATGTCCGTGCCACTCTCTCACTTCATACCAGCTAACTCTTCCCCCTCCCCGTGTCCTCAAGTCCATTCTCTACGTCTGCATATTTATTCCTGTCCTGACCCTAGGTTCTTCAGAACCATTTTTTTTATTCCATATATATGTTTTAGCAATATGGTATTGTTTTTCTCTTTCTGACTTACGTTTTTCTCTTTCTGACTTAATTCACTCTGTATGACAGTCTCTAGGTCCAGTGTCCTCAAGTCCATTCTCTACGTCTGCATATTTATTCCTGTCCTGACCCTAGGTTCTTCAGAACCATTTTTTTTATTCCATATATATGTTTTAGCAATATGGTATTGTTTTTCTCTTTCTGACTTACTTCACTCTGTATTGTTTTTCTCTTTCTGACTTAATTCACTCTGTATGACAGTCTCTAGGTCCAGCCACCTCACTGCAAATAACTCAATTTCGTTTCTTTTTATGGCTGAGTAATATTCCATTGTATATATGTGCCACATATTCTTTATCGATTCATCTGTCGATGGTCACTTAGGTTGCTTCCATGTCCTGGCTATTGTAAATAGTGCTGCAGTGAACATGTGGTACATGACTCTTTTTGAATTATGGTTTTCTCAGGGTATATGCCCAGAAATGGAATTACTGGGTCATATGGTAGTTCTATTTTTAGTTTTGTAAGGAACCTCCATACTGTTCTCCATAGTGGCTGTATCAATTTACATTCCCACCAAAGGTGTATGAGGGTTCCCTTTTCTCCACACTCTCTCCAGAAGTTACTGTTTGTAGATTTTTTGATGATGGCCATTCTGACCTGTGTGAGGTGATACCTCACTATAGTTTTGATTTTCATTTCTCTAATGATTAGTGATGTTGAGTATCCTTTCATGTGTTTGTTGGAAATCTGTAGATCTTCTTTGGAGAAATGTCTATTTAGGTCTTCTGCCCATTTTTGGATTGGGTTGTTTGTTTTTCTGATATGGAGCTGCATGAGCTGCTTGTATATTTTGGAGATTAATCCTTTGTCAGTTGCTTCATTGGCAAATATTTTCTCCCATTCTGAAGGTTGTTGTCTTTTCATCATTTATGGTTTCCTTTGCTGTGCAAAAGCTTTTAAGTTTCATTAGGTCCCATTTGTTTATTTTTGTTTTTATTTCCATTGCTCTAGGAGGTGGGTCAAAAAGGATCTTGTTGTGATTTATGTCATAGAGAGTTCTGCCAATGTTTTCCTCTAAGAATTTTATAATGTCTGGCGTTAAGTTTAGGTCTGTTATTCACTTTGAGTATATTTTTATGTATGGTGTAGGGAGTGTTCTAATTTCATTCTTTTACATGTAGCTGTCCAGTTTTCCCAGCACCACTTATTGAAGAGGCTGTCTTTTCTCCAATGTATATTCTTGCCTCCTTTATCAAATATAAGGTGACCATATGTGTGTGGGTTTACATCTGGGCTTTCTATCCTGTTCCATTGATCTATATTTCTGTTTTTGTGCCAGTACCATATTTTTTTTATTCAAACAGAAAGTCACAAAAATTATAATTATCCTTATCAATTCACTCAGTCCATGCAATTAATTTTATCTTGATCTTCTGTTAGCACTTTTATGAATTCATCAGTTTTCCAGTTCTGAAAATGCTTCCTTCATTCAGTTCAGCAGTATAGTCAGTTACCAGAAACCTGTACTTGTCAGTGTTTTCCATGAATTCCTTGAAGATGAAACCCTTTTATAGGAACATTTTTGCAAAAGCATCAGAGTACACCCAGAACTATCTGTAAATGACAAAAGACTTAAAAATGACCACGGTTAAAGATTTGATTAAAGTTCATAATAATGCAACTGACAAGGAAATTTAGTTATTTGAGATATACATTTTAAAATAATAACTAGAATTATGACTCATAACATTATAACAGAACATATAAGGAATTTAGCAATTTAGGAATTTCATGTAATGTCTGAAATATTAATATTAACATATTTCCATACAAATAACCCAAAGAAAGTTTAGTATTAGTTTTTTATTTTTGTTTTTTTAATTTTTGAATTTTATTTATTTTTTTATACAGCAGGTTCTTATTAGTCATCAATTTTATACACATCAGTGTATACATGTCAATCCCAATCGCCCAATTCAGCACACCACCATCCCCACTGCCCCCCCGCGGCTTTCCCCCCTTGGTGTCCATACGTTTGTTCTCTATATCTGTGTCTCAAGTTCTGCCCTGCAAACGGATCATCTGTACCATTTTTCTAGGTTCCACATACATGCGTTAATATACGATATTTGTTTTTCTCTTTCTGACTTACTTCACTCTGTATGACAGTCACTAGATACATCCACGTCTCAACAAATGATCCAATTTCGTTCCTTTTTATGGCTGAGTAACATTCCATTGTATGTATGTATCACAACTTCTTTATCCATTTGTCTGTCAATGGGCATTTAGGTTGCTTCCATGACCTGGTTATTGTAAATAGTGCCGCAATGAACACTGGGGTGCATGTGTCTTTTTGAATTATGGTTTTCTCTGGGTATATGCCCAGTAGTGGGATTGCCAGATCATATGGTAATTCTATGTTTAGTTTTTTAAGGAACCTATATACTGTTCTCCATAGTGGCTGTATCAATTTACATTCCTACCAACAGTGCAAGAGGGTTCCCTTTTCTCCACACCCTCTCCAGCATTTTTTTGTTTGTAGATTTTCTGATGATGCCCATTCTAACTGGTATGAGGTGATAGCTCATTGTAGTTTTGATTTGCATTTCTCTAATAATTAGTGATGTTGAGCAGCTTTTCATGTGCTTCTTGGCCACCTGTATGTCTTCTTTGGAGAAATGTCTATTTAGGTCTTCTACCCATTTTTGGATTGGGTTGTTTGTTTCTTTAATATTGAGCTGCATGAGCTGTTTATATATTTTGGAGATTAATCCTTTGTCTGTTGATTCGTTTGCAAATATTTTCTCCCATTCACAGGGCTGTCTTTTCGTCTTGTTTATGGTTTCCTTTGCTGTGCAAAAGCTTTTAAGTTTCATTAGGTCCCATTTGTTTATT
>NC_041218.1:11536539-11538286 GCF_002837175.3 Physeter macrocephalus
TTGGTTTTATTTCCATTACTCTAGGAGGTGGATCAAAAAAGATCTTGTTGTGATTTATGTCAAAGAGTGTTCTGCCTATGTTTTCCTCTAAGAGTTTTATAATGTCCGGTCTTACATTTAGGTCTCGAATCCATTTTGAGTTTATTTTTGTGTATGGTGTTAGTGTTCTAATTTTATTCTTTTACATGTAGCTGTCCAGTTTTCCCAGCACCACTTATTGAAGAGACTGTCTTTTCTCCATTGTATATCCTTGCCTCCTTTGTCATAAATTAGTAGATCATAGAGGCGTGGGTTTATCTCTGGGCTTTCTATCTTGTTCCATTGATCTCTATTTCTGTTTTTGTGCCAGTATCATATTGTCTTGATTACTGTAGCTTTGTAGTATAGTCTGAAGTCATGGAGTCTGATTCCTCTCACTCCATTTTTTTCCCTCAAGACTGGTTTGGCTATTCGGGGTCTTTTGTGTCTCCATACAAATTTTACGATATTTTGTTCTAGTTCCATAAAAAATGCCATTGGTAATTTGATAGGGATTGCATTGAAACTGTAGATTGCTTTGGGTAGTATAGTCATTTTCACATTATTGATTCTTCCAATCCAAGAAATGGTATATCTCTCCATCTGTTGGTATCATCTTTAATCTCTTTCATACTGTCTTATAGTTTTCTGCATACAGGTCTTTTGTCTCCCTAGGTAGATTTATTCCTAGGTATTTTATTCTTTTTGTTGCAGTGGTAAATGGAAGTGTTTCCTTAATTTCTCTTTCAGATTTATGGTTTTTATCTTTCAGTTCGTTAATATGGTTTATCACATTGATTGATTTACGAATATTGAATAATCCTTGCATCCCTGGGATAAATCCCACTTGATCATGTTGTATGATCCTTTAAATGTGTTGCTGGATTCTGTTTGCTAGTATTTTTTTTTTTTCCTGCAGTACGCGGGCCTCTCACTGTTGTGGCCTCTCCCGTTGCGGAGCACAGGCTCCGGACGCACAGGCTCAGTGGCCATGGCTCACGGGCTTAGCCGCTCTGTGGCATGTGGGATCTTCCCAGACCGGGGTACAAACCCACGTCCCCTGCATTGGCAGGCGGCTCTCAACCACTGCCCCACCAGGGAAGCCCTGTTTGCTAGTATTTTGTCGAGGATTTTTGCATGTCTATTCATCAGTGGTATTGGCCTATAATTCTTTTTTTGTAGTATCTTTGTCTGGTTTGGGTATCAGGGTGATTGTGGCCTCATGGAATGAGTTTGGGAGTGTTCCTTCCTCTGCAATTTTTTGGAAGAGTTTGAGAAGGATGGGTATTAGCTCTTCCCTAAATGTTTGATAGAATTCACCTATGGAGCCATCTGGTCCTGGACTTTTGTTTGTTGGAAGATATTTAATCACAGTTTCAATTTCAGTGCTTGTGATTGGTCTGCTTATTTGCTATTTCTTCCTGGTTGAGTCTCAGAAGGTTGTGCTTTTCTAAGAATTTGTCCATTTCTTCCAGGTTGTCCATTTTATGGCATAGAGTTGCTTGTAGTAATCTCTCATGATCCTTTGTATTTCTGCAAGTTCAGTTGTTACTTCTCCTTTTTCATTTCTAATTCTATTGATTTGAGTCTTTTCCTTTTTTTTCTGATGAGTGGCTGTTTATCAATTTTGTTTATCTTCTCAAAGAACCATCTTTTAATTTTTGATCTTTGCTATTCTTTCCTTCATTTCTTTTTCATTTATTTCTGATCTGATCTTTATGATTTCTTT
>NC_041218.1:11538462-11539384 GCF_002837175.3 Physeter macrocephalus
CTGCTTTTGCTGCATCCCATAGGTTTTGGGTCGTTGTGTTTTCATTGTCATTTGTTTGCTATTTTTTAATTTCCTCTTTTATTTCATCAGTGATGTCTTGGTTATTTAGTAGTGTATTGTTTAGCCTCCATGTGTTCGTAATTTTTACATTTTTCCTTTAATTGATATCTAGTCTCATAGCGCTGTGGTCGGAAAAGATACTTGATACGATTTCAATTTTCTTAAATTTACCATGGCTTGATTTGTGACCCAAGATATGATCTATCCAGGAGAATGTTCCATGAGCACTTGAGAAGAAAGTGTATTCTGTTGTTTTCAGATGGAATGGCCTATAAATATCAATTAAGTCCATCTTATTTAATGTATCATTTAAAGCTTGTGTTTCCTTATTTATTTTCATTTTGGATGATCTGTCCATTGGTGAGAGTAGGGTGTTAAAGTCCCATACTATTACTGTGTTACTGTCGATTTCCCCTTTTATGGTTGTTAGCATTTGCTTTATGTATTGAGGTGCTCCTATGCTGGGTGCAAAATGTTTAAAATTGTTATATCTTCTTCTTGGATTGATCCCTTGATCATTATGTAGTGTCCTCCTTTGTCTGTTGTAATAGTCTTTATTTTAAAGTCTATTTTGTCTGATATGAGAATTGCTACTCCAGCATTCTTTTGATTTCCATTTGCATGGAATATCTTTTCCTTCTCCTCACTTTCAATCTGTATGTGTCCCAGGTCTGAAGTAGGTCTCTTGTAGACAGCATATATACAGGTCGTGTTTTGGGATCCATTCAGCCAGTCTATGTCTTTTGGTTGGAGCATTTAATCCATTTATATTTAAGGTAATTATCGATATGTATGTTCCTATTACCATTTTCTTAATTGTTTTGGGTTTGTTATTGTAGGTCTTTTCCTTCTCTTCTGTTTC
>NC_041218.1:11539920-11559341 GCF_002837175.3 Physeter macrocephalus
ATCACTGTTTGTTTGCTCTTTAGTTCTTCTAAGTCCTTGTTAAACGTTTCTTGTATTTTCTCCATTCTATTTCCAAGATTTTGGATCCTCTTTACTATCTTTATTCTGAATTCTTTTTCAGGTAGACTGCCTACTTCCTCTTCATTTATTTGGTCTGTTGGGTTTTTACCTTGCTCCTTCATCTGCTTTGTATTTCTCTGTCTTCTCATTTTGCTTAACTTACTGTGTTTGGGGTCTCCTTTCTGCAGGCTGCAGGTTCATAGTTCCCGTTGTTTTTGGTGTCTGCCCCCAGTGGGTTAGTTTGGTTCAGTGGGTAGTGTAGCCTTCCTCGTGGAGGGGACTGGTGCCTGTGTTCTGGTGGATGAGGCTGGATCTTGTCTTTCTGGTGGGCAGGACCATGTCCGGTGGTGTGTTTTAGGGTGTCTTTGACCTTACCATGATTTTAGGCAGCCTCTTTGCTAATGGGTGGGTTTATGTTTCTGTCTTGCTAGTTGTTTGGCATAGGGTGTCAAGCACTGAAGCTTGCTGGTTTTTGATGTGGAGCTAGGTCTTAGCATTGAGATGGAGATCTCTGTGAGAGCTTTTGCCATTTGATATTGCATTGGTCCGCAAGGTCTCTGGTGGACAAATGTCCTGAATTCGGCTCTCCCACCTCAGAGGCTCAGGCCTGACACCTGGCCTGAGCACCAAGGCCCTGTCAGCCATTGCTAGTGTTGGAGGGTCTCCTGCAGAGGCGGGCGGTGGTTTTGGCTCACCGCGGGCATAAGGACACTGGCAACAGAAGTTCTGGAAAGTACTCCTTGGCGTGAGCCCTCCCAGCGTCCGCCATTATCCCCACCAAAGAGCCCTTGTTGGGTGTTTTTAAGGAAACCATCAAATTCTCCTGTTACCTCTCAACTGCTAAACATTTGGTAGAGTGCTTAGTTGACAGAGAAGTATTTCTCAAAGCATGGTCCAAGGACCTCCAGCATGAGAAGAGTACTTCACTCTTTATATGGAAGCTAAAAGCACTTTGCAAACTCTAAAGCTGAAAGTAAAGATAAGATGCTATTTTTAAAATAAAATATTTTATGCATGCAAAGAACTTTACAGACCATAGTGTCCAAAGGTGTCATTTTAAAGATGAGAATACTGAACTGTAAAAGGTATGATTTCTTGAAGACTAAAGGCAGATTTAAGATAATAATCCAGGCATCTCGAAACTAGTGTATTCAAAATGTAATGGTTAGTTTTCTTCTCCTTGTCTTACCTATCACAGTAAGTTGTATCACTGCACCCTCAAGTTACTCAAGTGAGAAATGGAATCACTCTTGATTCTTCTTCCTCTTCAAAATGTGTCTTAATTCTGTTCACTTCTCTCCACCATCAATGCCACCACCATAGTCCACAGTCTATTAGGGGGGTTAGTTCCTGGATAAGAAGAGAGGAGAGGTTTGAGCCTCATAGTTATAATGGCCTTAAATGCATATATTTAGCATTACTTCCAAATTGAATACTGTAAATAGATATAAATTCATTACATCAACCTATATTTATTGGATAACCTTCAATTCTCATCCCATTACTGGACCATGCTGCCTATAAAGTACTATAAATAATATTTTATTATCCTATAATTACCTTATCTCTAACAAAGATAGATTTTGTTATTTTTGTGTATTAAAAGCATTAATTAGTTATATGAAAACACTTTATCTGTGCCTTTCTTAACCTCTGTGAGGCTTTATTCTAGTCAGGGCCAACCAAACCCATGAAACTAATGTAAAGTCACTTAACTTGGCCTCTGGCTTCCATTTCTGCCTCAAGACAAGCCTTTCTCTACATAGTAACAATTATCCTTTGAAAATGCAAAACATTACATATGTCTCCTACTTAAAAATCTATAACATCCTCTCTTTGAACATCATAAAACCAAATTCCTTTCAAAAGTTTTGAAAGAGATAAATGGTCTGGCCCTTCCTCCTTCTTAAACCACATCTCTTATCTTTCTCTTTTTTTTTTTTTTTTGCGGTACGCGGGCCTCTCACTGTTGTGGCCTCTCCCGTCGCAGAGCACAGGATCCAGGCGTGCAGGCTCAGCAGCCATGGCTCACGGGCCTAGCCGCTCCGCGGCATGTGGGATCTTCCCAGACTGGGGCACGAACCCGTGTCCCCTGCATCGGTAGGCGGACTCTCAACCACTGCGCCACCAGGGAAGCCCTCTTTCTCTTTGATTAGTGAGTTAAACCCACACTGGGCCTAGAACAAGTTCTAGATCATATCAAACTGTTTCCAGCCTTGGGATTTTTTCACTCACTGATCCCTATACCAGAAGTATGCTCTCTGTTTAATTATGATTTGTCCCCTTCTACCCCAACCACACTTCTATTATCTACTCAAGAGCACAGGTCACAAACTACAATTCTTATGCCTTTCCATTGTTTGCATATATGTAATTGTTAGTGACAGTGCTGTGTTCTTCGCAGTACACCAGAGCATACCTCATATTGACCCATCTCACTACTGGCAGTGTTTTAATCTTGATCATCTGATTATGTTGATATCTGCCAGCTTTCTCCACCACAGACTCCTGATTTTCCCTTTGTAGTTATAGAGTTTTGTAGGAGATATTCTGACATTGTACCAACATTCTGATCTTTATCAGAACTTTATCCACCAGGTTCAGCCTCAGTTGATGACTTCTGTCTAAATCAATCAGCATTATAATGGTCACCAAATGACAAGTTACTATTTCTATCATTTATCCTACATTTATGAATTATCATTCTACTAAATAAGAGCTTACACATCTTTCATTATTTTATTGGTAATTTATCTGTTTATATCAGTATGGACTCATGGATCCATATTTTACTCAGCAGACTGTAATCTGTTACTTTCATTTTTTGTTTTTTTTTGGCCAATAAGAGTTCCTTCAAGGTGACATCCCCACTGTTTTTTGAGCATTTTCTTATTTCCGATATAAAAGATGTTACAGACTGATGAATGGATAAAGAAGATGTAATACACATACATACACACAATGGACTATTACTCAGCCATAAAAAAGAATGACATCTTGCAATTTGCAGGGACATGGGTGGACCTAGAGAGTACTAGGCTAAGTGAAGTAAGTCAGACAGAGAAAGGCAAATATCATATGGTTTCATTTATGTGTGGAATCTAAAAAATAAAACAAATGAACAAAAGAGAAACAGTTAAAGATACAGAGGACAAACAGGTGGTTGCCAGAAAAGAGGGGGAGAGTTATGAGTGAAACAGGTGAGGGAAAGTAAGAGGTCCAAGCAGGGGGATGTAATGTATAATGTGGGGAATATAGTCAATAATAAGGTAGCATTTTTGTATGGTGATGAAGGTGGTCAAAATGTACAAACTTCCAGTTACAAGATAAATAAGTACTAGACATGTAATGTATCTATCACAACATGATAAATATAATTAATACTGCTGTAGGTTATATACAAAAGTTGTTAAGAGAGTAAATCCTAAGAGTTCTCATTACAAGGAAAAAGAAAGTTTTTTTCTACTTTGATGTATCTGTATAAGATGATGGATGTTCACTAAACTTATTGTGATCATCATTTCATGATGTATGTCAGTCAAAGCATTATGTGGTACACCTTAAACTTATACAGTGCTGTATGTCAATTATATTCCAATAAAACTGGAAGGGGAAAAAAAGACATTAAAGGCTCTTCTTGTACTTTTTTTTTAATCTTACCCTAGAATTAGCCATTTCTTCAGGAAGCCCTGTAACTTTCAGTGGAGATGAGTATTTAAAAACCAAGATCTGAGCTCTCAGTGTGTTCACTGCCAGTAGTGTGTCAGTATTTCTAAGCCCTCTAGGCCAGCAAACAGGGGTAGGAAAGAAATGTATTTACATACTTACATACACACACTTACATATAAACATACACCTATAACTACTTCTGTATTAATATATTTCAAAGCATGGTTTTACATAAAATGATCAACTGTACTTCATCAAAATTAAAAACATCTGTTCTTTGAAAGACACCATTAAGAACATGAAAAGGCAAACCAGAGAGCTGAATAAAATGTTTAGAATACATATCTGACAAAGGACTTCTATCTAGAACATAAAAAGACCTCTAAAATTTAATAAGAATACAAATGACCCAAATAAAAAATGGGGAAATGGCTTGAACAGATACTCCAAGGAAGATAATATAAAAAGGGTCAATAAGCACATTAAAAAAGATGTTCAACATCGTCAGTCATCAGAGAAATACATATTAAAACAATGAGATACCACAATATACACATTATAATGGTTAAAAATTAAAACCCAACTGTAATGAAAATGTTGAGCAACTGAAATTTTCATATATTGTTGGTGGGAACAACTATTTTTCAGTGCCAAATAAAGTAACGTATACTTTTACATGGTGAAGTATGTAAATACTTCTAGACATTTTCCAAAGAGAATGAAGTCACGCAAAGACATGTACACAAATGTTCAGTGCTGCTTTTAAAAAAATAGCAAAAACTAAAAACAATCCAAATATTAAGCAACAGTTGAATGGATTTTAAAAATTTTGATATATCCATGCAATGGAATGTCATTCAGTAAATAATAAATGAATTGCTAATACATCCATTAACATGGATGAATCAAAAACATGATAAGTAAAAGAAGATTAAAAAGAGTATATTCTGTGACTGCATTGATATGAAATTGTATAACAGGCAAAACTAATCTACAGTGGCAGAAATCTATAGTGGCATATCAGAGGATAGGGCAGAGGATAAGAGGGCATAAATCCACTGAAAAGGGATACCAGGAGAGTTCTCTGAGTGATGGAAATTATCTAAATTTTGATGTGTTGATTTGTCATGACTCATTGGACTGTACTCTTAAAAGAAATACTTAATTGTGTGTAAATTATTCCTCAATGAAGTTGACTAAAAAACAAAATAAGTTCATGCTGATTACTCCATTTCAATCCTACTCTCTCTGGGTGCTTTCTACCCTATTACCATTATACAGTTGTGAATACCTTTTCCAGTTGCAAGTCCTCAAATTATTTCCTTACTTGCTCAATCAATTGCTTATTTACTCAATGCAACCAATCTCCAAACCATGCTACTTCCACAACCCAGTACATGTATACAGATTCCTGAAACATCACCCCACCCACATCCATACAGCTGGCCAACTGCTGGCTGATTTCTTCTTATAGGAAAAGAAGGTGGGAAAGATAGAAATATTTAATTATTGCATTTTATAGTTTTATTCTCTTTTCTTCATTATATCTGTTTCCACTGATTTCTTCTTTTCTTTTTGCATTTGTCTCTCAATGGAAAAATCCATATATGGAGTTTTTACATAGGATTACAGATGGTCCAGCTAGCTATTTTGTTGAGATTTTCTCAAATATAAATGTCTTCTGGGCTCTTTGATTTATCCAATGAATTCTCTAACCCCATGTCTAATTGTGAGCAGGAGGTGTAGAATGCACCTGAGTGTGAGAGAATGAGGTGCAGGGAGAGTAACTGGGCTCACCTTCTCATCCTTCAGTACTCAGACTTTCACTTAATTCCTCTGTTTGCAGATCCAAGCTTCACTGGCTCCTGCTTTGTCTGGGACACCAGAATTTAAGGCTTCTAATCTTCAGGTTTTCCATAGAATGAGATCTTTTAAATTGAATGGGCTCATTTAAATTAAATGTGCTCTTGCCCAGGGTGGGATGTTACCTAGCTGTGTAGGGATGGTGCAGAAGTCAGAAGATCCAACCACTGTAATAATAGACTTTCATTTTATCTCCATTTCACCCTTTGGGTACCCCGACCCTCCACTGTTGCTTGTGTCCTCAAGTCTCTAGCCCCTAAAGGGCTCTGAGAGGTAATTCATCTTGCTTCTTTTTTTTTTTTTTTTTTTTCAAACTGATGCAAAATATTTATTCCAAGTTAGTTATTTTATGCAGTAGTTTTCCCCCTCAACAGACTTGTGATAACCACATCTTTTAAATCTGTAAATAATGTTATCAAAATAATCTTAATCTTTGAAATCTCACAAAAATGTATATTTTACAATCCACCCTGAATATCAAGGCTGCAAGAATAACACATTTCCTATATCCAAATATTTTACAGCTGTACCCAGAAAGAAAAAAAAAAAAGTGAAAAAACCATATATGCTGGGTTAAGGGCTAATGGTACCCGAGCAGGCAGAAATAAAATAAAATATCCAAATTATTAGCATTAATTTAATACAATTATAAATTCAATAGTCACTTTGTCATTGACAATGATTGCTTGAGCACAGGGGTGAGTGCCCCGAGGGCTGGTAGTAGAAGCTGCTGCTGCAGACCAGTGTCTCCTCCTCTCTGTCCTGCCAGCTCCCACCTGTGCATCGCCCCAAATATATTGTGTGTATGTGTGTGTGTTTTAAAAATCTTTCCCACCACACGAAGTCCTATTAAGCAGATAACAGGGAAGAACAACAACAAAAGCTAAACAAGCCAATCGCGCTCTCTCTCTTTGGCATATGATTATTTCCCTTGTGCATGAAGTATTCAACAACAACGTAAGAAAAGGAAAAGAACGATTTCTTCTGTATAACCCCTAAACACACAAGCCGAGTTTACTGGGTCAGATTTAACAGTAAGCATTTATATGCCTACTTCCAGGCATCGTCATCAGATGTTTCACTGCTACTTGTTTCCGTTTCTGAGTCCTCAAACTCTGCTTTACAAGTGTTTCTCCAAGGGGAGAATAGGCTAGAACTTCGGCTCTGCAAGAAGCCATTCTTCCCAAAGCCATTTCTTCTCAGCTCCTCTGTCTTCATGTGGAACTCTTTGAGCTCATCCTCTGTGAGGGGAAGGCAATTCTCATCATTTTCAGGATACTCCTGCCATCCCATTGCTTTCAATAACCTGTGCTCTGCTTCCAAAGAGTGAGAGAGGACCTCCCCTTCATCTTCTACGGGGAGAGCAAGACCATTCTGATGACAGCCTTCCTCTCCATTTTCTTTTGGTTCAGGTGTGCTGTTGTCCTCTGAATCCTCCAGCTTCTCACAGTCTCTGCTCTCTGAGAAGTCTCCATTCCGGTCATCCTTCAGAGTCTTCAAGAACTCGCTCTTCCTGTCAGTAGTTCGGCGGGTCAACTTGGTCAGACGAGAGGAGCTGATCTCAATTGGAGGAGTGGTGCTGGCGGGGCTCTCTTTGGGAGAGCTTAAAACTATACCACCAGCCAGTACTACTGATTTGGTAACAGAGATTGGACTGGTAAAAGCAGACTCCCGGCTAGAGGAAAGGGATCCTGATTTGTGTTCCATTCTGTTAGCTTTCCACGCACTGGGCTTGGATGGAGGTGGTACAGGCTTAGGAACCAGGTTCTTATAAACACTTGGAACCATGGCTGACAATTTGTTTCCGTTTGCATGGTGAGATCCTGGTGAGGTGAATGCAGCAGAGAAGGCAGCAGCAGGATCTTCTTTGGAAACTTTTTTGATGACTAGCATTTTGGAGGGCTGCTTGGCACTAGGTGGGTTTTCCCACACTCCAGAAGGGGTCCCAATAGGTCTGCATGGCTGATTCTGTTTGCCAGCTTCTGGATTCAAAGAAGGAAAGTCGTCTTCTTCAAACTGCAACTTTTCTACCTTATCATCTTTCTTCTCTTCCCTAATCTCTGTAGGTGGCTTTTCCTGAAAGGCACAGCCTTTCCGGGAGTGGAAGCTGCCATTCCAGTGGCGATGGTTCCCTGTGCCAGCCCCACTACGCTGGCTCATGCCATCGTGACCTCGGGAAGAGCCGTGCCAACCAGATAGGTTCCCTGTGATTCCAGCATATGCTCCCTTAGAGACACCAGAGTCCACAGAATCGTGCCGAAACAGGGAGGGCTGGTGCCAGGAATCTCCTGTCGTCCGTAGAGGTCCATTGTGAAAAAAGCCATCAGAGGAATTATGTCGACGACGGCTTACTCCAAATCTACCATCTCCTCGGGGTAGGTGCTCTCCGTGTTTTTCAAAGGTGGCTGTAGGTGACTAAGATGATAAAGTACAGAGAAGCAAACAGGTAAGTACATATCAGTCTCTTTCAGTATCTTAAGTTTTGCATCGGGTTTTTAGAAAATAGGTAATATTGATGGCAGAAACCCCTACTTTGAGCATATGGGACACGGTTAAGGGTACTGCAGTCCTGAGTTAGAGAAGCCCTATGTTACATATTCAATCATTAACTGAATTAATAGGGAGAAAAAACAGCTACTTCAATTATTTGCATGAAAGAGGGGAAAAAAACCCTGTCAATATCCAAAAGAATAAGCTCCAGAACTTTACACTTAAAAATGTTAATCTTGAAAGGAAAAGCAAGATGCTTGCTCTAAATAGATTATTTGTGTAAATTACTCTCAAACTGAAGACAAAGAAGAGTTAAATCCCACCTTGGCAGGCCATTAACAACCCCACAGGAGTTTTCATAGTTTTATAAAACACTTACTTCCAAACATTAATACTCGTAACAAGACTATAATTTGGCATCATCCCCATTTTACTATTTCCATATGAGGAAAGAGGTCAGGGAGAATAAGTCTCTGAGGTTACACAACTAAAAAGGAGCACTTTGAGAAACAGTATTATAGATGAATTCTGATGTCCCTTCCTATTCCAAACAGTTGCATTCTATAACAGTCTTTAGTCTCATATGATAGAAACCAAAGTCTAAAAAAACCATGAAAAGTATGGATACATTTGACAAGGGCTTACAGGAGAACTATAGGTTGGGGCAGAGACATCTTCACATCTATTTCCTTATTATTAATATCCTCACCAACACGTGGTCTGTCAGTCTTTTTTATTTCAGCCATTCTAGTGGGTTACAAAGATTTTCTTCTTTCTTCTGAAAGTTTTATGGATTTCAGTTCCTTCTGCTTCAGTAGAGAAGTCACTTTGCATCCATGTCCATCGTTATTCAATCATTTTAAAGGCCACAAGAATCTATCACTTCGGCTCCTTCCTTCACGTGCACGCGCCGTTAAGACTCTCCATCTTACTTCTTAATGGTTTCCCCTTCTGCATGCTTGTTATTTGGTTGCTTCCTCTCTGATACGTTAGTTATCATCCCTCCACATACTTTTCATATATTTTTTAATGCTGCAATTTCTCTTGTTTGCTTACGTCTCCTCTGCCATTCTATTTGTTCTTGTGGATTATACCTTTTGCTCTATTGCTATATCAGTGGTATCTTAGAAGGGAGAAAAGATACACATGTATGATCAATCTTCCTTGCTCTAAAAGAGTACTTATCACTTAAAATTTTTTATTTCTATCAAGTAATTCTTCACCCTAAGAATTCTCTCTCTCTAAAGTAAATTGAATTCATCTAAATTTTTACACAAGAAAATAACCCTAGCATATTCAGGAAAATCTTTTGACTACTAGTAGTTTGCTGGCTTATTTTTTTCGAGAGGTATTTGAGAAATGGGGAAATTATTTACATTTACATAATGGTCTAAATCCTCTTTATTAAATTCCATCAGAAATATCATGTCAATGTCTCTCCTGCCTGGACTGTCTATAGTGAATTGAACTCATCCCAGGTTCTTCTTCCATTTACCTTAACCCCAATCCTGTTCCACTGGTATGTTTGATAGGTGGTTAAGTATGAAAATCAATGTAAATGCAAGGTCAAAGAACTCAGAAGAATTGGTCACATCAGCAATAAATTTCAGTCCTTTCCACTACTTGCTTCATGCACCCAAACTTACTTCTACAAATGAGTTTAAATTAAATGGTCTTCATCATGAATTGCTTGATTGGTTCAATTACATGTCCAATCTGCTTTGTGCATGTATAAGCATATTTTTTTTTCTTTGTTGATTTCTTGGGGATGAGGGGATCACCTGACACACCCATCAGGTTAATTAAAGCCCTGAGGTAGCCTGAGTCTGGGGACAGAGTTGGTGAGTGTGTGCTTATGCTCCCCACTGTGGATCTGGTGAACGCTGTAGGTCCTCCAGTTGCCAGCCAATAGGACAGAGGCTCAAAGTCTGTACTCAAATATGAAACTAATTGGAAGAGTCTCACTTATCAGTGACTTATTAAAGACTTCCAAAGTACTCTCCCCCACTTCCTCCCTCCCTCAGGACTGCAAATGAATTTGGAGAGATTCTAAGTTACAAGGTGTGTGCACCTCTGAGCCTGCCCAGGGAAATCACCATTAGGGTTTCTCTGAAGTTTTCATGCCCTTACCCCCCAAGAGCTCCTGCAACTTTAGTTAGTTCTCTACAGAACCTCAAGGCTCAGGAGCCTTTTAGAGAACTCATTAAAAAGACACAGCTGGAAAGTTGCCTCAGGCGTCTTGGCAGAGATGGAAAAAAAAAACTTTTAAATTGATCTCGAAGGAACAGAAACTATTTCAGGATCTAAAACTAGGCGTCAGAAAAAATCTCCTTGTGGAGTTCATTAAAACTTTGCCACTATTAATTACAGCAGCAGAGCTCTCATCAGGCAGTTGCTCAAGGAAGCATGCGGGCACTTGGCCTTTTGGGAAAAACTCCTGGCTGCTCAACAGTGGGGCCCCAGAGTTAAGGTTTAAGTGGAGTGTGGGGATACCCTCCTTGGAGACTGGGGCTCCAAGTGTCTTATCAATGGATTGAGCTCTTTTCCTATCCACACATTTAGATAAGAGAATAATAAACCAAATAACTGCAATATATTCCAGGTACACTGTTAAGGGCTTTATATGAATTATTGTGAATTATCAAAATGATATTTTAAAGCAGATGTTTATTACCTTCCTGTTTATAAAAGAAGCAAGTTCCATCAAGTTAAATAACTCATCCAAGGCCATAAAAGTGACAGCCCCCAAATTTAAAAATGATTCTGAAGCCTTTTCCATTTTTCTGCTAATAGACTCTAGTATGAACTCAAGCACAGTCTCTCTAGACCATCTCATAGTCTCTAGTTCAGCTACTCAAACAGCTGCCCTGTATATTTTTTCTTAGCAACAGCAAGGAAGACAAAACAAGGAACATTAATGGAAGATATGATGATAACCCCAGGTCTAACTCAACCATCTCCTTGCCATATATTCCATTTATACACATTTGCTGATATGCTACAATAGAATTGTCTCAATAGATTGATACCAAATCGATGGCAAATTATTCAGCCCTCTTAGTTCTTCTGTAAGCCTTAACTAAGGCTCAAGGCATGGGGGAATGCTTGAGGTTAATGAGCTACAGTGTTTGTCTGGGTCCTCTAAGAAGCAGATGCCAAGACAAGATTAGATGTGCAAGGGATTTATTGGGAAAACACCATGAGGGAAAATGAGGGATCAAGTGAAAGCCTGAAGAGCCATTTGATGCTGGTCTGATTCCTGTGATGGAGAGAAAGAAGGAAGGGATCAAGGCATGTGTATCACGTAGGGCCACAGCTGGAAACAGATGGCACACTCAAATGTGATAATTTGAGGAAAGTTTAATAAAGGGACTATTTACAAAGGTATGTGCAGGGTGTGGGGAAACCACAAGGGAAAGTGCAAGATCCTATGCTAGTGCAAGAACCTGGGCTATTAATAAAACTTTTGACAACCCCTAGGTCTAAAGGAGAAGAGATTGATGTTACTGAACATCAGCCTGGAGACAAGGGGGGCTGTGCACAAAGAGTAGCCTGATAGAAACTGGAATCTTAAGGCAAATGGACCAGTCCACACTGATGTTGCAGAAAGTAAGAAATACTTAGCCTCACTCTCCTCCCTCTCTTTGGTCTTTTGTCTTTGTTTCTAATGAGCCAAACCCAACAAGACGCCAGAGGGCAATGAAGCCCCATGATGTAATACATGCAGATCAGTCTTACCAGGCACAGAGCAGGGGAGAGAAAGGTAAAGTGTGGATCTGGAGAGGCAAATGGAAGATACCCACACAGCATTTGATTTGTATGTTCATCATAACTGGCCATGGTTTTAGACTCCATCAGATCAGAAACCTCAAAGAAATTACACAAATTTTATTTATAAATATTTACTTATATGAATAAATAACATTTTGGATAGTAGTAAAAGTACATTAATAGTGATAAGAAGAGGGAAAGTTCTTCTTTAGCAAAGAATGTTAACTAATAATTGCAAAAGGACAGAATTAGAAAAGCACTATTTTGTGGCCAACTTAATAATTGATTCAGGCAGTCAATGGATGCTAAAATAATTGGCTGAAAATAGTGTTAGGAGACATAATCCTCACATAATTTCCAAGATTCATGCTGCAGAATACTAACGGATTTCAAAGGAAGAAAAAGTTCCTTTACAATGGAGAAATCTAATAGAACCAGTCTACCAAATTACCAAACTTAACATTATCAATATTGGGACAGACTGACATCATGGGCCCCCTAATATGATGCACTAGGAAGAACACAACATCATTTATGTAGAATTCCTTCCAAAAAAGTTGTATCTGGCTCTAAATATGATGAATCCAAATTTCAGGACGTTCTACAAAGCAACTAGCCTGGATTCTTAGAAATGTCAATGATGTGAAAGACAAAGTCTGAGATTAAATGAAACTAAAGAGATAAGAAACTAAATGCAATGCATGACCTTTGACTGGATTCTGAACTGGAAAAAAAAATCCAAAGAACCATTTGTAGATAATAATATTGTATCAATGTTAAATTTGTGAGTGTAATAATGGTATTATGTTTAATATTTGTTCTTAGGAGATACATGTTATTCATTGGTGAGAAGGTTGTATGTACATATATTCTATTAAAGTTTACTCAGAATGTCTAATGTACTTAAAAGTGATTCAGCAGTATATACATAAATGTGTAAATTATATACATTTATTTTGAATATACATTACATATTGTATCACATAATATATATTATATTAACACACACACACACATATATATATATACGTTATTTCCCTCTTTAACCTCAGCATCATTGACATTTGGACTAGATAATTCTTTGTTGTGGAGTGTTGTTTGATACATTGTAAAATGGTTAGAAACACCCGTGGTCTCCACCCAGTAGATGACTATAGCATCCCTATCCAATTTTAACAATCAAAAATATCTCCAGACTTTGTAATATATCCCTTGGGGAAGGGGTACAAAATTGCCATGGATATATGTATATGAACAGCTATACATCTGTATAGAGCTAGGTAGTTATCAAGAGAAAGCAAGATAGATAAATAGATAGTTGATAGATAGGCAACAGATAAAATATATCAAAATACTAATAATTAGCAATTAGTAAATATAGGAGGAGATATAGGTGGTCACTATATTATTCTTTCCAAAATTCTGTGAATTTTAAAATCTTACAATAAAACATGGGTTAAAAAGAAAAACTGAATCAAATAAAACATCAACTAGACTGGCCAAAAGATGTGATACAAAAATAAAAAGACAAAGTAAGAGCATGAGATATAAAACAGTCTGTATCTGTCAGTCTGACTCTGACCCACTTTCCTTCTCTCATCATTTACTCTGATTTACTTTTGATAGCCAAAGATCACAAAAAAATCTGTTCATATATTTTTTCTATTTCTTATACTTTTAAATTATCCAACACAGAGCAGTCACCTGGCACAGAGGTGGCCACCAAACACAAGCTGTCGTTGCTACTGTGAAACATATAGGGTCAGCATCATCCCTACTCATGCTCTGCTTTAGGTTTTAGAAGATGGTGTTC
Organism: Physeter macrocephalus; assembly: GCF_002837175.3. Classification (NCBI taxonomy): domain Eukaryota; kingdom Metazoa; phylum Chordata; class Mammalia; order Artiodactyla; family Physeteridae; genus Physeter; species Physeter macrocephalus. Next base: position 11,553,587 of record NC_041218.1, read on the forward strand.
TATTTATGAAAAAAAAAAAACTACTATACAAATAAAATAACCCTAACCTGAAGAATCAGTCTAATTAGTGAGTACACATTTCCAAGTCAGCCTGCTTGGGTCCCCTTACTCCAACCTTTCTCCTTTTCTTCCCCTGCTTTCCAGTCTCTCTTCTCATGCTAAAACCCTGAGTTTAATAAAAAATAAAAATAAAAATAAACATTATTCAAGCTGTTCTTTCCACACTTAAGGCTCTGGTAAGGTTATTTAGCTTCAGCTACTTTTAATTCCATCATTTAAGCTAAAGATTAACAATTTTACCAAGCTGCTTTTTAAAGAATCAGATTAATGTGATTAAAAGAAGAAAAAACAGTACAATATGTTCAGCTTAAGTGCCTGTATTTCCCTCCTCTGCTCACTCTCTGCCCACTGAGCCCTGTGGCCACCTATAATCTCTCAAGCACAAAATCTACTCATTAGCTTTCCCATGCATTGGAATTCACTTATCTTGGTTCTCTGACTTCCTGAGACCCTCTAGTCTTTCCATTTTTCCACCCTTTCTTCTATTACTCTCAGCTGTTTTCACTTTTTTTCTCACCCTACTTATACTTCATGTTCCATCTCTTTAACAATGTTTTTAATAAATAATCTAAATCCCGTTGTCCTTTCTCTGAAATTGCCTGGGAAAGACACTGTTCTTGGATCCATCCCACTCTTTTACTGTCTTTCCCTTCAGACTCAGGCTGAGCACTGCTGAAAAAATATGATCTTAGATATTTTTATCTAAAAATCTCAAACAGGGGGGCTTCCAGCTTTAGTAATGGGATATGTCTTAGTCTCTTTGGGCTGCTGTAACAAAATACCATCAACTGAGTGGCTTATCAACAAGAAGTATGTATTTCTCACAGTTCTGAAGGCTGGGAAGTCCAAGATGATGGTGCCAGCAGTCTTGGTGTCTTGTGGGGCCCTGATTTATGTGTCATAGACATGTGCCTTCTCACTGTGTCCTCACATGGTGGAAGGGACTAGGGCATTCTGTGGCGTCTTATACGGCCACTAATCCGAATCAGGAGGTCTCAGCCCTCATGACCTAATCACCTTCCAGGCCCCCACCTCCTAATACCATCACCTTGGGGATTAGGATTTCAACATATGAATTTTGAGGGGACACAAATATTCAAACCATAGAAACATTTGACATTTCCACCTTCTCTTCCTTGAAGTTCTCCATAAACCTCAAAGACAATAAAAAAGAAAAATTACAAACTCTATTTTGGAAAAACTAAGGTCATCCTTTTGTTATTTTATAACTTTATTGAAGTATTATTGAAGAACAATAAACTGCACATATTTAAAGAGTGCAATTTAATGAGTTTTGACATATGCAGGCACCCATAAATAGCACCACAATCAACATCACCCTCAAAAGCTTCCTTTGAAATCCATCCTTCATCGCACATCATTCCCAGTTCATCTAAACTCTGTTTTCTGTTACTATAGATTAATTTATATTTTCTAGAGTTTTATTTGAAAAGAGTCATACAGTATATATTCTTCTTGATAAAACTTTCTTCATTCAGCATAATTATTTTGAAATTTGTAGGTGTGGTTGCTTGTATCAATAGTTTATCTCTGTATTGATACATAGTATTCTGTTGTATGGATACACTATAATTTGTTTATCCATTCACTTATTGATGGACATTTGTTGATGGACAATTTTGGCTACAAATAAAAATGCTATGAACATTTGTGTGCAAATATTTGTGAGGATCAATGCTTTCACCTCTTTTGGGCAATGACTGGGCTGTATGGTAGGTATATGTTTAAATTTTTAAGAAACTATCAAACTGTTTTCCAAAGTGGTTGTGCTGTTTTACATTTCCACTACCACATGATGAGAAGTCCAACTTCATCAACATTTTGTATGGTCAATTTTTAAATTTTTGTCATTTTAATAGTTGTATATTACTATATCATTGTGGTTTTAATTACCATTTTCCTAATAATTAATAGTATGCAGTAATTTCCTTTGTGCTTATTTCCTACATGTATATATTTCTGTGAAGTGTATATTCAAATCTTTTGCTTACTTTGTTGGGTCATTTGTCTTATTATTGAATTGAGGAAATTCTTTACCTAACACAGATACACATTTTTTGCAAATATTTTCTCCCAGCTTATAAGCTGCTTTTTCATTTTCTTTATACTGCATTTTGAAGACTAAAATGTTTCAATTTTTATAAAGTCCAATTATCAATATTTCCTTTTATAATTTGTTTTTTGGATATTATTTTAGAAATCTTTGCTAACCCAGTATCACTAAATTTTCTCATATTTTCTTCTAAAGTTTTAATAACTTTGCCTGTTACATTTAGAGCTATAATACATTTTGGATTAATTTCTATATATGATGAGAGATAAGGGTGGTTGAGTTTTGCTATTTTTTGTTTATTTACATATGGCTATCCCATTGTTCTAGCATGATTGAAAAAATTGTTTCCCCATTGACTTAGCACCTTTGTCAAAAATCAATTGGCATTTTAATAATAGTGAATATATTTTTACTTGAGCATGATATATCTCCATTTCTAAGGTTTCCTTTAAATTGCCTCAAAATACTTTGTAGTTCTCAGAGTATAGCTCTCACACAACTTTTGCCTCATGTTTCATAATTGTGTTGCTATTATAAATGATTTTTGTTTTCCAAATTCAATTTTTATTTGTTTTTAGTACTTAGAAATATAATTGATTTTGTATATTGGCTTTATGTCCTGCAATCTTGCTGAAATAACTTGTTAGTTCTAGTAGTTTTTTGCAGTCCCTCTCTCTGTGTACATGTACATACACACACACACACACACACACACACACATTATCTGAGAATAAAGATATTTTTCTTTTTCATTTCCAATCTATATACTTTTTATTTCTTTTTACTGCCTCAATGAACTTTCTGGATACTTCAGTACAATACTGAATAAAGGTGGTAAGAGATAAGCCACAGACTGGGAGAGAATATTTGCAAAAGACAGTTCTGATAAAGAACTGTTATCCAAAACAAACAAAGAACTCTTAAAAGTCAATAACTGGAAAACAAACAACTCAATTTAAGAAATGGCCAAAGACCTCAATGGACACCTCATCAAAAAAGACATACAGATGGCGAACCAGCATATATAAAGATGCTCCATAGCGTATGTCATCGGGAAAATGCAGATTAAAACAATAAAATACCATTACATACCTACTAGAATGGCCAAAATCCAGAACAATTACAATATCAAATGCTGGTGAGAATGTGGAGCAATAGGAACTCTCATTCATTTCTGAAAGGAACGCAAAATGGTACGTACACTTTGGAAGACAGTTTGGTGGCTTCTTACAAAACAAACATACTCTTATCATATGATCAAACAATTGTACTCCTTGGTATTTACCAAAAGTAGTTGAAAATGCAAGTCCAACAAGAAAACTTGTACATGGATATTTATAGCACCCTTATTCATAATTGTGAAAACCTGGAAGCAACCAAGATGTGCTTCAGTAGGTGAATGGATAGATAAACTACGGTATATCCAAACAGTGGACTATTTAGCACTAAATCAAAATAAACCATCAAGCCATAAAAAGACAGGAAAGAAACTTAAATTCATAATTCTTTGTGAAAGAAGCCAATCTTAAAATGCTACCTACGGTATGAGTCCAACTGTATGACCTTCTGTAAAAAGCAAAACTATAGAGACAATGAAACTATCAGTAGTTACCAGAGGTTGAGGCGGGAGGGATGAATAGGTGAAGAAAAGAGAATTTTTAGGGCAGTGAAAATATTCTGTATCATCAATTATAACAAATGTGCCACTCCGGTGGAGGATGTTGATAATAGGGGGGGCTATGCCCATGTTGGGGGGCAGGGAGTATATGGGAAATCTCTGTAGCTTCTGCTCAGTTTTGCTGTAAACCTAAAATTGCTCTCTATATAAAGCATTAAAATAAAACAAGAAGTCTAAAAAAGAAGTCTAACCCTGTATTTCCCCCAGAAGTGCTAGTTCGGTATTTGTTCATTCACTGTTCACAGCGACCTTACAGAACATAACTACCACAAATAACTAAAAATCAACTGTATTATTCTGGTTCATAAGGAAATTTCCTGTTGGTTTTGGCTCCTTCTTTACTTGTCCAGGAAAAATTTATCTGCTTCAAAGATAGTCCATGGGAAACAGACTGGTACAGCCGACTCTCATTATTTGCAGTAGCCGTGTTCTATAAAGTCGCTGTGAACACTGAATTACCAACTAGCGAACCAGTGCTCTCAGGTAAAACACAGCATTAGGTTCCTGCTAACCTCTAGTCACAACATGTTTACCAACCAAAATGCCATTTTCATTATACAGGTTCCCTTACCAAAACAAGCCCATCTCATCAGCATTGAAAACTTACTCTTCCACGTAACTTCTTTTCTTGTATAACACTTAGCAAGTATTCTAAAATTTCCTTCACAGTCCCCGTATCTGCAGAGAATACCTTGCCTGAGCGTTTAACATTTTTCACGCCGCACTGCCTTTTGAAAACTGTGAGCCAGCCAGCACTAGCTGAGAAGGGCTAACATTTTTCTGACTCTGGGTAACATGATCACAATTTTTTTGGCTTTAAGGCTCACAACAATGCTGCCCATTACACTTTTTATCAGTTTTCATCTCATGAATGCACATTTTAGCCACGTTTCCATCTCTTCCATAGCTTCATCATGCACTATAGCTGTTACATTAGCATTTTAAGAGAGTTCTCATGTACACATCAGCAAATTTCCTCTTCGTTTCTCTGGATATACTGTATTGTTAATTCATTAACATTGGATTCAAGGCCAAGAGCACTATAAATCATGCCTGAAGAAGGTTATCTAACCTTCATCAACCAAATTTACGGTTATTTTTTCCATAAAGCGCATCACAATCTTCTTGTGCTTAGGAACACTAGACAGTACTTCAGTGTTACATTTGGGAACCATTTTAAACAGTGAAATTACCAACAAAAGGCACCAAAATGTGAAAAATGTGGCATTAATTAGACCACAAAAGGGACACGAGTTTACATGAGAGCTGAAACAAGAAGGCAGAGTATCTGCTTGTTCACCTTAGCTGGAAACATGCATATTGAGAAACTCAAATTTTCAGCCACTCTGCTCAGGTCCATGAATGACCATGAAGGTATCCCACGTGTTTATTTGGGGTTACACATACATTTTAGCAAGTAGACAAATTCACAATTACAGAATATTCAAATAATGAGGATTGGCTGTATCTATGAAAATACTCTGCAAGAAAAAAGGAAAGAAACTAGAAAACTTAATAGGTGATAAAGAGTACTCATGAGAGAAATTTTCTCACATAATAGATGAAAATGGTAACCAAACATTTTTCCATAAAATTTTATGAAGCTCTTTTCTCTGTAGAACAAAACTTTGCAGAGACTCACAACTTTGTAGAGAATCAAGAATGTAGGAAAAGACACATGGAAAGAAGATGTGGTATATATATATACAATGGAATATTACTCAGCCATAAAAAGGAATGATATTGGGTCATTTGTAGAGACGTGGATGGATTTAGAGACTGTTATACAGAGTGAAGTAAGTCAGAAAGAGAAAAACAAATGTCGTATGTTAACGCATATATGTGGAACCTAGAAAAATGGTACAGATGAACCGGTTTGCAGGGCAGAAAGTGAGACACAGATGTAGAGAGCAAACGTATGGACACCAAGGGGGGAAAGCAGC
>NC_041218.1:11559785-11585367 GCF_002837175.3 Physeter macrocephalus
GGGGGACGGCAGGACGGGGGGGGGGGCCGTGGGATGAATTGGGAGATTGGGATTGACATGTATACACTGATGTGTATAAAATAGATGACTAAAAAGAACCTGCTGAAAGGCTTCCCTGGTGGCACAGTGGTTAAGAATCTGCCTGCCAATGCAGGGGACACGGGTTCGAGCCCTGGTCCGGGAAGATCCCACATGCCACGGAGCAACTAAGCCCACGAGCCACAGCTACTGAGCCCACGTGACACAACTACTGCAGCCCGCATGCCTAGAGCCCGTGCTCCACAACAAGAGAAGCCACCACAATGAGAAGCCCACACACCGCAACAAAGAGCAGCCCCGGCTCACCGCAACTACAGAAAGCCCACGCGCAGCAACGAAGACCCAGTGCAGCCAAAAATAAATAAATAAATAAATAAAAAGAGCCACAGCTACTGAGCCCACGTGACACAACTACTGCAGCCCGCATGCCTAGAGCCCGTGCTCCACAACAAGAGAAGCCACCACAATGAGAAGCCCACACACCGCAACAAAGAGCAGCCCCGGCTCACCGCAACTACAGAAAGCCCACGCGCAGCAACGAAGACCCAGTGCAGCCAAAAATAAATAAAATTAAATTAATTAATTAAAAAAAGAGCCTGCTGTATAAAAAATAAATAAAATAAAATTCAACAATTCAAAAAAAAAAGAATGTGTGTATGTGTGTAACTGAGTCACTTTGCTGTACAGCAGAGATTGGCACAACATTATAAATCAACTACACTTCAGTAAAAAAAAAAGGTAATAATAAAATATGGAAACAGAATGCAGTGCTAAAACTGGCCTGAACTCTTACAAAAAGTAATCAGACAAAAAGGCTGAGTATGGGGCAGAGAATACTCTTCTATATTAAAAGAGACTAAAAAGCCCTAACAACCAAACATGTGAACCTTGCCTCCTGAACTGAAATAAAAAATGCTGTAAAGACATTCTTGAGACCAGTAGGAATGACACGACTGAATGGCTGTTTACTTTCTTCGATGTGATGTGGTGCTCTAATGGTGTAGAGTGGGGTCTCTCAGTCTCAACACTCGGGAGACAGATAATCTCTTTTCTGGGACTTTAGCAGCATTTCTGGCCCCTGCCCACTAGGTGTCAGGAGCACCACACCTGTTCAGGTGCAATAAGCTGAAAAGTCAGTGCCGGTTTAGAATTAGGAATAAAGGTTGCATCACATCACGAAATTACTAAAGAAACAACTTAAAATGGTTAAATGGTGAATTTTATGTTACGTGAATTTTTTCTCAATAAAAAATGTAAAAAAAAAAGAATTTAGGAAAAACATAGTGATGCAGCAAAAGGAGATGAAATATGGAAATATAAAGCTTCAAATAGAAATGAAAAACTATGGAAAAAACTCCAGAAATGAAGTTGAAATTGGAATGGGGAAAAGAGAATAGAGACACTGCTGGAAACACACTAAGTAAATTGAGCATAAAAATAATAAAAGCAGCATAACCAAATTGAAATAGAGAGTTAAATTGAATTAGGAAAATAAAAGATATGAAAGTTAGGCATAGGAGACAATGCATTCATTTTCTAAAATATCTAAATCATAAAATACAAATATTTAAAAATACAATTCAAGAAAATTTTTATGCAGTAAAAAAATAAATGAATCTAGAGACTGAAAAGACAAACTTTTTCCCTGGTAAATTGACACAGAATGGTCATATAAGAATATATCTTAGTAATGTTACTAGATTAAAAACATAAAGAATCATGTGGTTAGCGAGCGGAAGAAACTACTTATAAAGCAAAAAAAAAAAAAATTCCATCTGGACTTACACATTTCTATAGCAATATTCAATGCTAAGGTTTGTGAAGCAACACCTACACAATCCTTCAGGAAAGAAGGAATCAACCAAGTTATATACCCAGCCAAATGGTTATACAAACACAAAAGCACAGTGTAGAACATGAAAAAAATCCAAAGAATATCAGTCCTAGAAAATCTATGGCAAAGAATTGGCAGTGAGAATTGAAGCTTTTTAATTGTAGACTACGATGAATATAATTATGAGGATTAAGGTGATAGAGCAAAATTCAAATGCTTAAAACATGCCCTGACAATGCAGAAACAAATGGAAGTAACAAAAGTTCACAGGAAAGAAGGAGAGGAGTTCTGTAATGCTGACTTCCTCATCTTTAGTATCTAGGAACAAAAATATTTCACTTAAATAAGAAAACCAGGTGATTTATAAGTACATTTAGTTGATGACAGTAATTACCAAGAATGATAAGATCAACTAAATGTAGGTGGAAGCAAAGAGAGAAAGAAAGAAGGATAAAGAGTAAGTACTCAGAAAAATTTCATTACTGCCCACGGTAGATAATTATTACCTGTGGCAGATAACTAAATTCAATGTAAAAACATAGAAAATTAAGGATGTTATACAAAATTATAGATATAAAACATAACCTCTAGAATGAAACCACAGTTTTCCTAATTATTAATAGATGTGTGTATGACAAAAATAAAATATACAACATAGTTTTTCAAGGCTATAAACCCATCAAGTTTAACATAAAATTAGATGATAGAATCCATACCAAACATTTTAGTCACAACAATAAATGTAAATAGACTTAAACTCACTTACCAAAAAAAACTTAGAGACTAGATAAGAAAAACAAAGTTCAAGTCTATGCTGTTCACAAGAAACATAGGCAAAGCAGAGATTCAGAATATTTAGAAAGAAAAGTGTGGATAATGGCAAATGGGGCAAATACAAACACAAGTAAAGCGTGAGTTGTAATCTAAATATCAGAGAAGGCTTAATACAGACAAAAAAAAGCATAAATCATATAAGGGCACTCATAACACCAAGCAATGTAATTAACACAGAAGATACAATAGTTATAACGATGTAACTTCAAATGAAATAAGGTCAACCTTCACAAAGCAAAAACTACAAGTGATTTAAGGAGAAATAGAAAAAAAACAGAAGCGGTAGGAGACATTAGTTCACCTTTCTGTCCCTATCAGATCACTGAAAAAATTAAGATATGGAGGATTAAAAATAGCATAATCAATAAAGTACATCATATTAATATTGCACAGACTCTATCCTGAAAAAAAATGAGTCTTCTTTCCAAATGCCAATAGAACACTCACATACACACAAAGGTCACATATCAAGGCTTAAAGAAAACTAATTTCAAAAATTAGAACTAATACAGACATTATTTTCTAAACACAATCCAAAAAAATATAGAATACTAGTAAGAAAACTAAACATCCATGGTCTCTTAAAAATTAACACAATATGTAAACACTATGTCAGAGAAACTTTAAAGAATTGCTTAGTGATGCAAAAACCTGATCAAATGGAAAAACTTTTATGTTCTTGAATAGGAAGTCTGAGCATTATAAATATGTCAATTCCCCTAAGCAATTCAATAAGTATAATGCAATTCCAAAGTAGCAACAGGATTTTTAAATTAGATTGGACATGCTAAAATCATATGGAAAACTAAAAAGCATGAACAACTTGCAAAATTTTATAAAAGAAGAGTCATAAGGAAGACTAAACTTTTTCTATTCTCAAACTTCACAAGATCACAGTAATCAAACAGTGTGTTACTGGTGCATGAGTAGAGAGATACATCAATGGATCAGAATAAAAAGACCATAAATAGACAAATGTATATTGGAATTTTAGGATGAAAATGGCATCTCAAATCAGTGATGCAAAGTACAATAAACATACTAAAACCTCATCAAAACACAACACAAATTCAACCTCTTCTAAAAACTACTTTTTATTCACTTCACTCTTAGCACATTTTTCTTATTCTTCTGAATTCTTATAGAAACTTTTGTCCGGATATTTCATTAAGTATTTTAACTCATATTGAATAATTTAAATATTTCATTGTCATCTTTAACATATTAATGTCTATTTCCTGTGCTGGCGGTAAATTATGTGAGGTCATGAACCATGCTTTATATTTCTTAATATCCCGTCTAACAGTTCATTTCACACAATAAGTGCTCAGCTTTTTGCAGACCATGAGAAACTTCTTAAACTTTCAAAATCTCAGTTTAGTAATTTGTATAATGAATTATACAGATTATATAGACCACATGACCTTCAAGGCCTGTCTCAGTACTAACTCTCCAATGCCAATTTAATCGTTGAGTATTACTCCTATTTGCCACTAGATGGTACTGACACCAAATAAACACTGCTTGAGAAAATTGACTTTTTTTTAAGGGAGTTGTAAAAGTAAGTAATCAGAATAGGTAGCCTATTATGTATACCAGTTATAATTTGTGAAAAATCAATTACAGAGAATCACAGAATTTTTTCTACTTTTTTAAATGGACAGTTATTTTCTAATAAACAACGAGTATCCTCAAAACACACATTTTTTGCAGTAATGTTTGTGAAATCAACCGAAAATACCTTGTTAAACAAATGCTTACTGAGTTCCTACTCTGAACACAACAATATGATCGTTGAGACTACACAAAGGTAAATCATGTGTGGATGCTCTTATAAAGAAAATGAAATATATACAATTTTTTAAAACAAAATACAATTCGAAAATGAGTTTATTCAGAGGCTGCAGATATTACTTTCAGGTCAGAAATCAGCACTGGTCTTCATAGGGAATGGGGCATTTTATTTTGGGGTTATGGGCTCAATGTGTTGTGTCACATAAAAAACAAAAGCTTGTTGTAGAGGATATTGAATATAAAACGAAGGTCTTTGGACTTTATTCATAGACAATGAGATAAAATTGAAGACTTTTCCACACAGAGTTTCATGATCAGAGATACGTTTAAAAGTTATGACTTTCTGACTGAAAGTGAGGGGATGAAAAAGGTATTTCATTCAAGAGAGCAGGGGTAGCAACACTCACATCAGACAAAACAGACATTAAAACAAAGACTATAACAAAAGACAAAGAAGGGCATCATATAATGATAAAGGGACCACTACAGGAGGATATTACACTTGTTAACATATATGCACCCAATACAGGGGCAGCTAAATATCTAAAGCAAATATTAACAGATATAAAGGGAGAAATTGACAAAAATACAATAACAGTAGGCGACTTTAACACCCCACCAACATCAACAGACAGATCATCCAGACAGAAAATCAAAGAGGAAACAGTGGTCTTAAATGATACAATAGACAAGTTGGACTTAATAGATATCTACAGGCCATTCCACTCAAAAACGGCAGAATACACATTCTTTTCAGGTGCACATAGAACTTTCTCCAAGATAGATCACATGCTAGGCCACAAAATACATTTCAACAAATTTAAGAAAATAGACTATATTCTAAAGCTATAGTAACCAAAACATCATGGTACTGGTACATAAATCAATGAAACAGAATAGAGAGCCCAGAAATAAACCCACACAGTAATGGTCAATTAATCTACAAAAAAGGAGGCAAGAATATATTGAGAAAAGACAGTCTTCAATAAGTGGTACTGGGAAAACTGGATAGCTACATGTAAAAGAATAAGATTTGAATATTTCCTCATTCCACATACAAAAATAAACTCAAATTGGATTAAAGTTCTAAATGTAAGACCTGTAACCATAAAACTCCTAGAAGAGAACATAGGCAGAACACTCTTTGACATAAATCACAGCAATATTTTTTGTAGATCTGCCTCCTAATCCAAAAGAAATAAAAGCAAAAATAAGGAAATGAGACCTCATTAAATTTAAAAGCTTTTGCACAGCCATGGAAACCACTGACAAAATAAAAATGCATCTACTGATGGGAGAAAATATTTGCAAATGATATGACCAATAAGGGGTTAATATCCAAAATATAAAAACAGCTCACATAACTTGGTATCAAAAAAACCAAACAACCCAATTAAAAATCAGGCAGAAGCCTGAACAGACATTTTTCCAAAGAAGATATAAAGATGGCCAACAGGCACATGAAAAGATACTTAACATTGCTAATCATCAGAGAAATGCAAATCAAAACAACAGATATCACCTCACACCTGTCAAAATGGCCATGATCAAACACAAAACAAATAAAAAGTGTTGGCAAATATGTGGAGAAAAAGGAATCCTTGTTGTATACCATTGGTGGGATTGTAAATTGGTGCAGCCACTATGCAAAACAGTATGGAGCTTCCTCAGAAAACTAAAAATAGAACAACCATATGACCAGAAGAAAATGAAAACTAATTCAAAAAGGTACATGCACCCAAATGATCATAGCAGCATTATTTACAATAGCCAAGAAACGGAAGCAATGTCAGTGTCCATCGACAGATGAATCGATAAAGAAGAGGTGGTACATATATACAATGGAATAGTACTCAGCCACACAAAAAAAGAATGAAATTCTGCCATTTGCAACAATGTGGATAAACCTACAGAGTATTATGCTTAGTGAAATAAGTCAGACAGAGAAAGACAAATACACTGTGTTGTCACTTATATGTAGAATCTAAAAAATAAAACGAATGAATGTGTATAACAAAATTAAGACAGACTCACAGATATAGAGAACAAACTAGTGGTTACCACTGTGGAGAGGGAAGGGGGGGAGGGGCAAGATAGGGGAATGGGATTAAGAGATACAAACTACTATGTATAAAATAAGCAACAAGGATATATTATCGTACAGCACAGGGAAATATAACCACTATGTTATAATAACTTTAAATGGAGTATAATCTATAAAAATACTGAACCACTATGTTTTACACCTAAAACTAGCAATAGTGAGCCAACTATACTTCAGTTTAAAAAAAGTTATATCTGCTCACAAAAACACTACATGATCTCACTGATACATGGAATCTAAAATAGCCAAATTCATAGAAGCAGAGAGTAGAATGGTGTTTGACAGGGCTGATGGAAGGGGCAAGGGGGATGATCAAAGGGTACAAAGTTTCAGTTATGCAAGAAAAATAAGTTCTGAAGATCTACTACAGAACAGAGTGCTTAGAGCGAACAATACTGCATTGTAATACTTAAAATTCTTCTAATAGGATAGATCTATACTAAGTGCTCTTACTAAAAAAATAACAATAATTAATAATAACAACAAAAAGGGGGTGGGAAGAAACTTTGGGAGGTGATGGTTATTATGTCATGGCCTTGATGGTGGTGATATACTTACAGGTGTACACATCTCCAGACTCATCAAGTTGAGTATATTAAATACACACAGCTTTTACATGTCAATTATACCCCAATAAAGCAATTTTTAGAAAAGATACATCTGCTGGTGGTGTGGTTATTTGATGAGAATAAGAGAAAGGAAATAGGGCTACTGGTTGAAGGGATATGACAGTACATTCTTGTGAGAGATTTTGATGGCTTAGAGATGAATGATGGCAACAGTGATGAGGGGTATAGGCCATCAAGGAACATAGTAAGGGATGGATTGAAGTGGAGAGCAAGGAAAATGAGAACAAAGATAATAACTGGGTAATAATTGGAGAAAATGAGTCAGTTTTATTTTTAAGAGTTACGAAGATATTAAAATGATTAATTTGAACATCCTGAGTTTTAGAAGCTGACACTACAGCTTCTCTCTCCACAAATCCAGTATTTTTTTCTGCTCAGCGACAGCAACAGCTCCCCATTTCTGTTTTTGTAGCATGCTACATGTTCGCTGATGATTTTAAAAGCTACTAGATTTGTTGAGGAAGCATTATGATTGTAGCATCATCTAAAGCAAATACTCATAGCCAGGTCTTTCTTGAGTCTGTTAGTAATAGCTACAGAATTGTGTACATCTTTAGGATTCTTCTCATAAGGAAACTTTTCAAGACATTCAGAGTAGTATTAGAGAAATACCCTGTATAAACTCCTTAGTTCCTTTCCTTTTACTCAGAAGCACAAACTCTCCCTTAATTCAGTTCAGGTTAGATTAACACTGTTAATCAGGCATCAACTATATGCCAGGGGCCGTGTTAGGCTCTAGGGAGACAAAGATGAATAAGACAAGTTCCTGTTCCTTTGATATCAGGAAAGAGAATGCAGGACAGCTGACTGTGCCTCAGACAGAAAGGGGAGGTAAGGTTCCTGAAAGAGGTGATACCTAAATTGAGTTAAAAGAATGAAAAAAACAAAAACAACCCAATCACATAACTGGAGATGGCAGGATGTTTTAAGCCCAGGAAATAGCCTGAAGAAGACAGGGATGCCTAAAACAGCATGTTGTGTTTATAAACTACAAGAAGTTTGAGACCAAAAGCGTTAGGTGGGAATATCTGACAGTGAGGCTGGAGAAGTAGGTGCCGAGCTGGGAAGCATGGGCAGGAACACAGCAGAGAGTTTTACGACCCAGCTAAGGACCTCGGCTTCGTAGGTGGTGAAGAGAAACAATGAAGTGTTTTAAAGAGGAGTGTGACAGGAGCACAGTAGCGTTTTCATTTAGGGGGGAATTCTTTTATCTTGGAAACAGGCAATACAGCATTTATTAAGCAGAGAAACAGTAAAAAAATATGAGGTAAGTAAAAAAATGAGAAGGAGGACCAGAGGGAGGAGGACGAGACACAAAAATCTTGCAGTGCATCCACTCCTAGACAAACACTTCTTCTATTTTGTATCTATATATCTCTAGATTTCTTTCTTTTTAGATTATTATTGTCCACATGGCCTCAGCCCACCATGGGGACACTTCAGTGTCTCAGACTAATCATGAATCAAAAGAGAAACGCTCCAAATGTCAAATATGTTTTATGTAGAGTTATAATAACTGCTTTAGTATGCTCTCAGTTCTGAGCCCTACCGTTCCCATGACAACCTTCACAGCAAAAGGCAAGGTTGATGAAGTTGTTCTGATCCAGAAGCTTTGCCTCGCTATTTGATGCTTTAGATTTTTTAATATCAAATAAACCACAGCCTTTGTGCATACTCTGTTATACATTAGAAACATTAATTTACCTAAATTTCATATTTCAATATAAATTGTTTACCCTATGTATACACTTATGGGGTCATAACCAGCCCAATCCACAGAGGCTTCTGGGCCTCAGAAGAATCTGTCAATAAACAAAAGGGAAAAAGGAAAATCATATTTTGCCATTCATTGTTATTCTGCCTTGGTGTAATATCACTAGTACAGAATGTAGGAAGCAGGTTAAAAGAAATAGCTGCCTAGTTCTCTCAAACTATATTGGGCTATTAAACCTTCATTTGATTAATATTTGACCCATCTACTCTCATCTCTGCAGCCTGAAAATTATTAATGCTTCCTCCTTTTATCTCTTTTTATAAAAGTATACATATGCCATATATTCATGTATTTTATGAGATCATACTGTACATCATTTTTGTAATTGCTTATTTGCAAACTATTTTTACCCAATAGTATACTATGAGCCACTTTCCATGTCATTTTTTTTAGCTACAATATTTTCCATCACAAGGACATTTTTCTCTATCCAACTATATTTTTTAACATGCTGGGGTTTTCTTTATTCATTTTTTTCTATTATAAACAACATTGCAACGAGCATCTCCTTAACTATTCCCACATGTATGCATTTCCTTAGTATAAATGTCTACATTGGAATTATTATACTACAAGTTTTACTTTACTCCCAGCATTATTAGCCTTCTCCACATAACATGCCCCTCTAATTCTCACTACAAGCGGCTAAACTCAGTATGTGTTTTGCCTATAAAACTTTGTCCCAAACAGAAATAAAAATAATCCTTTATTGAACACTTACTCTGTGCTGAACACTAAATTAATTACTTTACCTGTATTCACTTATCTTCAAACCAATGCAATGGAGTAGGTACAGTTATTAGCCTCATTTTACAAATGAGGAAACTGAGGCACAGAAAGATTAAACTTGCCCAAGTTTACACAGCAGGAACTAGTTTCAAAGTAGGTAGTGTGGCCCCAGAACCTGTGCTTTTCAGTCACTGCACTTTATTTGTCATGATTGGCTACTTCTCATCATTCAGGCTTTGTGTAAAATGTTACCTCCTCATAGGCCTTCCTAGACCACTGTTACTAAGGTATTCCATCATCAAAAAGTCTACAAATAATAAATACTGGAGAGGGTGTGGAGAAAAAGGAACCCTCCTACACTGTTAGTGGGAATGTAAATTGGTGCAGCCACTATGGAGAACAGTATGGAGATTTCTTTAAAAGCTAAAAATAGAGCTACCATACAATCCAGCAATTCCACTCATGGGTATATACCTGGAGAAAACCATAGTTCAAAAAGATACATGCACCCCAGTGCTCACTGCAGCGCTATTTACAATAGCCAAGACATGGAAACAATCTAAATGTCTATCAACAGATGAATGGGTAAAGAAAATGTGGTATATATACACAATGGAATATTACTCAGCCATAAGAAAGGATGAAGTAATGCCATTTGCAGCAACATGGATGGACCTAGAGATTATCATACTAAGTGAAGTAAGTCAGACAGAGAAAGACAAATATCATATGATGCTGCTTATATGTGGAATCTAAAAAAAAGATACAAATGAACTTATATGCAAAATAGAACAGACCCACAGACATAGAAAACAAACTTATGGTTACCAAAGGGGAAAGGAAGGGTGAGAGATAAATTAGGAGTTTGGGATTAACACATACGCACTACTATGCATAAAATAGATAACCAACAAGAACCTACTGTATAGCACAGGGAACTATACTCAATATTTTATAATAACCTATAATGGAAAATAATCTGAAAAAAGATATATATGTATGTATAACTGAATCACTTTTCTGTACACCTGAAACTAACACAACATTGTAAATCAACTACACTTCAATAAAAAAATAAAATAAAGCATTTCCTAGCCACATGCTATTATCATGTTGCTTATTTACCACTTGCCCTGCCTCACCCCACTGCCCCACATCTAGTCTCCAACAAATAAATAATGAACATGTGCCAACATTCATTTAACCTGTTAGTAAGAAGCAGGAAGACAAAATAAATTGTCCCAACAGCATTAAGGAACAGAACTTTACATAGTCAGCCAGGAAAGGAATACCAACATAAGATTACTAAGTTAGATATAAGCCTGGTGAACTTTTCACAGCCCAATAAACCAAATCAACTTTGGTTCAACTTTTCTAAAGAGGCTGAAGAATTATAACATCTTGTCAATGTCTGCAGGTTAAGCGATAACTATATAGGGCTTTAAATTCTGCACCTTTGTCTGTTGTAAATTGTTGGTCAAATATACGGCAACATTCCCCAAGAAAGCTCCATTAGTATCAAACAGGCTTATGAAAAAAGGCTTTGGCATAATATCAAAAAGTAAAGAAATCGTCATTCTGCCTTTTTTCCAAGTTTGAAAACATTTTTAAAAAATAGAACAAGAGCTCTATTCTTCCTATACAGAGAGGATTGCTTATTGGCTTGTCATCTTGGACCTGGAGCTCAATGTAGCACCCATGAGAATTGGGTTGACTCCATTTAGCAGTAGAGGGGACTGATGGGGGAGGATTTTTTTGGTAAGCATGAGCATCCTAGAAAGTTTATCTTAGGAAATAAGGGATATGGGGGTTCTAGGCAACCAAAATGGAGTAATGTAGTGGGCATTTGCAGCTCTGAGCAGCCAAACTCAAATTGCTCCCTTGTCTTGATAACAAAAATCCCAATTTCTTCTGTCTGGAATGATCTTTGCCCAGTTAATCACATGTCTTGCTCCTTCAGCTTCTTCGCATATTTGCTCCAATGTCACTTCCTCAGTGAGGATTTTCTGGAACCTCGTATTTAAAATCTGAAATCTTGGGCTTCCCTGGTGGCGCAGTGGTTAAGAGTCCGCTTGCCAATGCAGGGGACAAGGGTCCGAGCCCTGGTCCGAGCCCTGGTCCGGGAGGATCCCACATGACGCAGAGGCTAGGCCTGTGCGCCACAACTACTGAGCCTGCGCTCTAGAGCCCGTGACCCACAACTATTGAAGCCCGCGCGCCTGGAGCCCATGCTCCGCAACGGGAGAGGCCACCACACTGAGAAGCCTGTGCACCACAACAAAGACCCAACACAGCCAAAAATAAATAAATAAAATTTCAAATCTTGGTGGGGGGCTGGTGGTGGGATGAATTGGGAGATTGGGATTGACATATATACACTAAACTAATATGTATAAAATAGATAAAAGTTCCATGGCCCACAATTTTTACTTAATGTATTACATGAAATTTTCCCCATGACAATAAATATCCTTCTACAATATGAAACAAAAAAATAAAGTAAAATTTCAAATCTCCACCAGCACTTTCCAGTACTCTTCCATACATTGTTTTCCCCATAGCGCTATTGCCACCTGAATTGGTATACATATTTGTTTCCTAGGGCTACTGTTGTTACAGTATTAACTAATTTGTTAATTAATTAAAACTTAACTAATTTATTACAACAAACTTGATAGCTTAACACCACAGATTTATTTTCTTACAATGATGGCAGTCAGAGGTCCAAAATCTGGTGCCTCCTTTGAAAGTTCTAGGGCAGAATCTTTCCCTGCCTTTTCCAGTTGTTGTCGGCTCCAAGCATTCCTTGATTTATGGCATCATAACTCCAGTCTCTGCCTCCATCTATCTTCACATGGCCTTTCCCTCAGTCTTCTCCCCTTCTCTCTCTTAAAGGAACATGTCATTGGATTTAGGGTCCACCCAGATAATCCAGGATGATCTTATTTGGAGAGCTTTAATTTAATTGCATTTCGAAGACGCTTTTTTCCAAATAAATTCACAATCACAAGTTCCAAGTTGAGGATGTGGACACATATTTTGGGAACCACCATTCAACGCACTACATTATGTATGTATGTATATATGTATTATAAATGTACAAATATATTGTCTGCTATCTGTTCCTACCTAGGAGGGTGACAAGTTTTTGTGTTTTGTTACTGTTATAGCCCTATCACTTGTGCCTAGTACATAGTAGATACTCAATAAATACTATTTGAATGAGCTAATTAATATAGTCCCTTTAAAATTATACTGCATGTATAAGTAATTTTTTTTATTTGATGAAGCTTCTTATAAGCTTGGTTGATTATAACTAAATCCTGAGGGATTAGTCTCAGGATAAACTGCTAAAACTGACTACCAGAGTTTATATTATGGTTACCTAAACCCACGCAGGCTGGCTCAAAACTTACCACTTGCTTTATGCATCTCACCTTACAAATAGCTCTCTTCTGTGTGCATTTACTAAACTAATATGTATAAAATAGATAAAAGTTCCATGGCCCACAATTTTTACTTAATGTATTACATGAAATTTTCCCCATGACAATAAATATCCTTCTACAATATGAAACAAAAAAATAAAGTAAAATTTCAAATCTCCACCAGCACTTTCCAGTACTCTTCCATACATTGTTTTCCCCATAGCGCTATTGCCACCTGAATTGGTATACATATTTGTTTCCTAGGGCTACTGTTGTTACAGTATTAACTAATTTGTTAATTAATTAAAACTTAACTAATTTATTACAACAAACTTGATAGCTTAACACCACAGATTTATTTTCTTACAATGATGGCAGTCAGAGGTCCAAAATCTGGTGCCTCCTTTGAAAGTTCTAGGGCAGAATCTTTCCCTGCCTTTTCCAGTTGTTGTCGGCTCCAAGCATTCCTTGATTTATGGCATCATAACTCCAGTCTCTGCCTCCATCTATCTTCACATGGCCTTTCCCTCAGTCTTCTCCCCTTCTCTCTCTTAAAGGAACATGTCATTGGATTTAGGGTCCACCCAGATAATCCAGGATGATCTTATTTGGAGAGCTTTAATTTAATTGCATTTCGAAGACGCTTTTTTCCAAATAAATTCACAATCACAAGTTCCAAGTTGAGGATGTGGACACATATTTTGGGAACCACCATTCAACGCACTACATTATGTATGTATGTATATATGTATTATAAATGTACAAATATATTGTCTGCTATCTGTTCCTACCTAGGAGGGTGACAAGTTTTTGTGTTTTGTTACTGTTATAGCCCTATCACTTGTGCCTAGTACATAGTAGATACTCAATAAATACTATTTGAATGAGCTAATTAATATAGTCCCTTTAAAATTATACTGCATGTATAAGTAATTTTTTTTATTTGATGAAGCTTCTTATAAGCTTGGTTGATTATAACTAAATCCTGAGGGATTAGTCTCAGGATAAACTGCTAAAACTGACTACCAGAGTTTATATTATGGTTACCTAAACCCACGCAGGCTGGCTCAAAACTTACCACTTGCTTTATGCATCTCACCTTACAAATAGCTCTCTTCTGTGTGCATTTATCCATTACACTGCTATTAAACATCTTCTCTCTGCTGAGGCTGATTCCCATATTGGTCTGATCTGTACTGTCTACTTTTCGGAGGCCATGCCTTTAGATATTCTTCTCACAAAGAGGTCAAGGCTACATTTTGCTGATTCCCATCTGCTCTTTTTTTTTTTTTTTTTTGCGGTACGCGGGCCTCTCACTGTTGTGGCCTCTCCCGTTGCGGGGCACAGGCTCCGGACGCGCAGGCGCAGCGGCCACGGCTCACGGGCCCAGCCGCTCCGCGGCATGTGGGATCCTCCCGGACCGGGGCACGAACCCATGTCCCCTGCATCGGCAGGTGGACCCTCAACCACTGCACCACCAGGGAAGCCCCCCATCTGCTCTTTGAAACACAATAGAATTTATGAAGAAATTCTACTTCCACGCTCTCCCTCATTCAGATACTTCTGAAAATAATAAAGAAACAAGCATCCCCTTCTATCAGGAGTCTCCCAGCTTACATACATGAAGCTCAGGCAGTGTGGACAGTTTCAGACAGGTCAAGGGCACAATCTTCCCCACCAGTTTCCTTGCGTGAACCCTAACCAACCTCCAACTTGCTTAGGTCTCACACTGGTCAACATTTTTAACCATCAAGATCTTTTGCATCATGCTAGGTGATCTTCAAGACCACTGTGTAAAGGAAGCAGAGTAAGCGTTATTATTCCTATTTTACACGTGAGGAATCTGTTTCAGAGAGTTTAGACGGTTTGTTCCAGCTCACATGACAAAAATATATCTGGGACTAACACTCAGATTGTCAGCAACCAGTTGGTTGTTTACACCCCTCATTTACTGATTCCTGCTAGAGATGTCTTTGCCTGTTTCTCCGTGTACACATTTCATAGCCCTATATGACTGTAATGTTTTGATTCATCTGAATTATCTCAAAAATAATCACTTATCTTTATATGTTTGGGTTTTAAATGGAAATACATTTATAACCACTTCTTTATGTATGGAGGGACCAAAATATGTTCTAGGAGCAAACATTAAATTATTTCCATTATGAGAATCATTTCCTTTTGTACCTTTATTCTCTAACGAGGTTTGCATTTTACCTTTGTTTCTTTCTTTCCTGAGGAGTATACTTCACATGTGTCCATTTTTATTTTATTAACGGTTCTCTAGATATATTGATTGATGATTCCAACCACATCCCTGCACAACTGGCCTCCACACTAGGCTTGCTAAAGAAGCATGTTTTCTCTCTGGGAGATCCCATGAGCTAAGAAAGGACCTAGGGCTTAGAGTTAGCAGATCTGGGTTTTGACCTCTGTTCCCCACTGTCTGTGATTATTCATTATTTACTTCCTTCTGTTCTGGAAGTTTGTAAAATGCAGCAAAGAGCCCACCTAATGGCTCTTACTTCAAAAGAAAGAGAAAACATTCTTGAAAGTATTGTTTGTGAAAGAGGATGCAAATTATAAAAGCCATTCTATTTTAAACTGCTCTAATGGAAGACTTAAATTCCTACTGACATCAGCATGTTACACTGAATACAGCTTAAAGTATAGCTCCCTTTGCCCTTGTCAGAACTATGAATCAGGAGTGGGCACATCCGTGTGCCCTTCTGCAGGTGTGTGGGCTCATTTTATCAAAAAGGTAAGGCGCACATGGGTAGGGTGTCAGATAAACAAGTAGGAGAGCTGAGAGACACTGTGGTATAGGACGAAAATCTGTCAATTCCTAAGACTGGGCTAGTTATTTGTAATGTGAGGTGAGGGAATGAGCCCAGAGGAAGTAAAAGAAAACTGAAGAGGAATGAGGGAACACTGAGATCAGAAGAAAAGAGGACTGTGAGGGCAAGCTTCCTTTAGCAAACAATATATGAGATGATATTTATTTATCAGCTATTATGTGCTCATCCACTAGAGGATACAAATAAACATACTGTGACTTCTAGGAGGGAAATATGAAGTTCAACACAAAACAACTGAATAAGTTATATAAGCAGACAAAATTTCATTGAAAAAGGTACAGTTCACTTACGGATAACAGAAAGCACTCCAGCTGTTTGAAGCAGAAAGGTACTTAATACAGGGAAATGGGTGCTTACAAAAAGTGCTGAAAGGTGTAGAGGAACAGCCTCTAGTCTCTGCCACCAAGATCGACTCCTGGCATAATATCCAGAATGGACTGTTAAAGCAGCTGCTACCTCTGTCTCAGAAGTCAGGAAGCTGTCACCAAATCTGTTTCCCCCGAGTGTTTAATGCTTGCTAGATAAAACAGCTAATGCATATGCTGCCATCTCTCTCTCCCACTTAACTCAGGAATTTACTCACAGTCTTAGAAAGCCCATTTTGGATCAGAGCCAAAGAGAGTTCTCTATTCAAGGGGTACGCCCTTAGAACACAGACTGATGCAGACCTCAGGACACAGCCAAGAGCCCGTGGTTAATGTGGATGTGGTGAGGTCACATTAACGTGAGTAATATCCAGGTGAGGCATTAAAGGAGAAAGGACGGAGGACGGAAGAGCAGGCACCAAATCAATTACTTCTTTCTAATCAATTGTAACCGACTAGCCAGATCGGATGGCCTGGCAGTAAGCCAGTTTCTTCAGAGCCTCTCTGACCTCTCGGTTCCTTAGACAGTAAATGAAAGGGTTAAGAGCAGGGGTAACAATGGCATAGAAGATGGAAATAACTTCGTTCATGTTGAAGACATGGATGGCTCGGGGCCAGACATACATGAAAATAGTAGCTGAATAGAAGATGGTGACCACCACGAGGTGGGAGGCACAGGTAGAAAACGCCTTCTGCTTTCCTGTGGGCATGTGTAGGATGGTGGCCAGAATGCACCCATAGGACAGGACAGTGAGAGAGAGGGGGAAGAGGAAGACCAGTGCCAGGACAAAGTCCACCAATTCAGCTGTGGACATGTCTGTGGAGGAGAGGTTAAGTACTGGAGAGATATCACAGAAGAAATGGTTGATGACATTGGGGCCACAAAAGCTGAGGCAAGAGATGAAGCAAATCTTAGCCAAGGAGATGCCAAAGCCATTGGTACAGGAACCAAGAGGCAGGAGGAAGCAGAGCCCACGGCTCACAATGGTGGGGTAGTGCAGTGGGCGGCAGATGGCCACATAACGGTCATAGGCCACGGCAGCCAGGAGCACACATTGTGTGCACATGAGTGCAATGAAGAAGTAAGGCTGTATCAGACAGTGAGTGAAGGAGATGCTGCTGCTCACAGACCAAACACTAAACAGCAACTTGGGTCACAGTCACAGAGATGTACCAGGTCTCCAAGAAGGACAGGTTGGCCAGGAAGAAGTACAGAGGCTTGTGCAGTGGCCGGTGCTGCTGCACCAACAGGATGATGATCACATTTTCAGCCACTGTCAGAACATAGGCCACGAGGAACATGAGGAACACTGTTGCATGCACGCCCCCGTTCCCAGGAAACCCCACCAGAATGAACCCGGTGACCGGTGTCTGGTTCTCCACTTCCATATTGGAGACACAGGGCTTAACACTCCCGGGGGAAAAAAATCACTTGGTCAGACTTCCATCTTTTGCCTTCTCTGACTAGTAATAACAGTAACAGATATCATGTTTTAATAGTATATTACAGGCTAGATCATACACTGGGTACATTATGCACATGATGTAATTTGATTCTCACACAGCCTCTTTATACATGTTATTACACCCATCTTAGTAATGAAGAAACTGAGCTTTGGAAAGGTATTAAGTTACTTAACCACATTCCCACTGGCAGCAGGGCAGGACTCACACTCAAGTCCAAGTCTAAACAACGTGCTCTATCTAATATCCTACACTGCCCTTCACAACCGCACCCAAATTAAACAGTATCAAACCGCCATGTTCCATGTTACCATTGCCGATTCTAAAGGATACACCTGGGTTTCTTGGCCTTTCATCCATCCAGAGCTCTGGAAATTCTACCTTTACAATTCATTTATCCCTCACATACCAATATTATTTTCCCTCTACAATCCATGGAGATAGAGTGAAACCTGTCATATTCTGTGAGGTGCATGAGAAGGTGCGATGAGGAGAGTTAGGCTTTTCAGTGTTAAAAACCTGGAACTCAGTCAAGCACCAGGTTTGCCCAGAGACTGCTATATGAACCTTGAAATCCTATCCTCTCTGAAACCCAATTTCCTCTTCTGCAAATGTGAATATTAATATTTATCTAGCTTATGTCAATGTAGATCAAAACCCAAATGAAATAATGTAAATAAAATTTTATATAAACTCTAAATGACAGTAAGTGTGAAAGGGCTCTTACCCCATATTAGGGCATCAAAAGGTAGGGATGGACTAATAGTAGTGAGGAGAGTAACTGCTATGGGCCAAGCAGAATGGTGAGCATACTTGAGCTTCCTCTTGGGGAGATTTAAGTCCTTGGGGGTGGAGGTGAGAGTCTCTCGGAGGAGATTTTTTATAAAATAAGCAAACAATAATACATAATAAAATATGAGACACTTTCTACAAAGGTTAAAAAACTGAACATGATACTCATGTGATTGGGGAAGGTCTCTCTGACCTCTGGGGAGGTAACATTTAGAGAGAGAAGGATGCCAGGGCCCCAGCCCATTGAAGAGTGAGGTGGGAGAGAGCTGCACTGAGATGAGGCCAGTGCTGTGCTGTGATGGATGGGGGAGGGAGCACAGGAATAGGTGGGAAAGGTGGGCAGGGCCAGCATGTGCAAGACCCCATAGGTCATAACAGGGGATCCGAATAGTGGTCTAAAGGCAATGAGAGAGATAGCTCCAAGATGGCGGAGCAGTAAGATGCGGAGATCACCTTCCTCCCCACAAATACATCAAAAATACATCTATGGGGCTTCCCTGGTGGCGCAGTGGTTGAGAATCTGCCTGCCGATGCAGGGGACACGGGTTCATGCCCCTGTCCGGGAAGATCCCACACGCCGCAGAGCAGCTGGGCCTGTGAGCCATGGCCACTGACCCTGCGCGTCCGGAGCCTGTGCTCCGCAATGGGAGAGATTTCCCAAAAGGCAAGCAACTCTTCATGTACCAGGGTAGGACAAAAGAAAAAAGGAAAAACAGAGACAAAAGAAAAGGGACGGGACCTGCACCAATGGGAGGGAGCAGTGAAGGAGGAAAGGTTTCCACACACTAGGAAGCCCCTTCACTGGCAGAGATGGGGGGTGGGCAGGGGGGAAGCTTCAGAGCCATGGAGGAGAGCACAACAACGGGGTGCAGAGGGCAAAGCGGAGAGATTCCCACACGGAGGATCGGTGCCAACCAGCACTCACCAGCCCGAGAGGACTGTATGCTCACCTTCCAGGGCAGGAGGGGGCGGGGAGCTGAGGCTTGGGCGTTGGAGGTCAGATCCCAGGAAGAGGACTGGGGTTGGCTGTGTGAACACAGCCTTATGTGCCACAGCTAGCCAGGAGGGAGTCCGGGAAAATGTCTGGAACTGCCTAAGAGGCAAGAGACCATTGTTTCAGGGTGCACAAGGAGAGGGGATTCAGAACACTGCCTAAACGAGCTCCAGAGATGGGCGCAAGCCGTGGCTATCAGCGTGGACACCAGAGATGGGCATGAAACGCTAAGGTTGCTGCTGCAGCCACCAAGAAGCCTGTGTGCGAGCACAGGTCACTCTCCACACCTCCCTTCCCGGGAGCCTGTGCAGCCCACCACTGCCAGAGCCCCGTGATCCAGGGACAACTTCCCCGGGAGAACACACGTCGTGCCTCAGGCTGTTGCAACAGCATGCCGGCCTCTACCGCTGCAGGTTCATCCTGCATTCTGTACCCCTCCCTCCCCCCACCCCAGGCCTGAGTGAGCCAGAGCCCCTGAATCAGCAGCTCCTTTAACCCCGTCCTGTCTGGGCGGGAACAGATGCCCTCAGGCGACCTACACGCAGAGGCGGGGCCAAATCCAAAGCTGAACCCCGGGAGCTGTGCGAACAAAGAAGAGAAAGGGAAATCTCTCCCAGCAGCTGCAGGAGTAGTGGATTAAATCTCCATAATCAAATTGATGTACCCTGCATCTGTGGAATACCTGTATTCCAGGTACAAATCATCAAATAATACAACAAATCATCCCAAAGTCGAGGCGGTGGACTTTGGGATCAACTGTAGACTTGGGGTTTGCTTTCTGCATCTAAATTGTTTCTGGTTTTATGTCTATCTTAGTTTAGTATTTAGAGTTTATTATCCTCATTACCATTGGTATATTTGTTTAATGATTTTGTAGCTCTCTTCCTTTTCTAATATATATATATTTTTTTTTTTCCTTTTTCTCCTTTTGTGAGTGTGTATGTGTGTGCTCCTTTGTGTGATTTTGCCTCTACAGCTTTGCTTTTACCATTTGTCCTGGGTTCTGTTTGTCAGTTTTTATTTTTTTATATTTTTAGTATAGTTTTTAGCGCTTGTTATCATTGGTAGATTTGTTTTTGGTTTGGTTGCTGTCTCTTTTTTTTTAATTACTTTTTTATTTTTAATAATACTTTTTTTAAAGTAATTTTATTTTATTACTTTTATCATTCTTTCTTTTTTTGCTCACTTTTCGTCGGAGCTGGGGGGCTGACAGAGTCTTCGTGCTCCAGCCAGGTGTCAGTCCTGAGCCTGTGAGGCGGGAGAGCCATGTTCAGGACATTGGTACACCAGAGACCTCCCAGCCCCACGTAATATCAAACAGCGAAAGCTCCCTCAGAGATCTCCAATTCAGCACTAAGACCCAGCTCCACTCAACGACCAGCAATCTACAGTACAGGTCACCCTATGCCAAACAACTAGCAAGACAGGAACGTAAACCCACCCATTAGCAGAGAGGCTGCCTAAAATCGTACTAAGCTTACGGACACCACAAAACACATGACCAGTCGTGGTCCGGCCCACCGGAAAGACAAGTTCCAGCCTCATCCACCAGAACACAGGCACAAGTCCCCTCAACCAGGAAGCCTACACAACCCATGGAACCAAGCTTACCCACTGGGGGCAGACACCAAAAACAACGGGAACTATGAACCTGCAGCCTGCAGAAAGGAGATCCCAAACACAGTAAGTTAAGCAAAATGAGAAGACAGAGAAATACACAGCAGAGGAAGGAGCAAAGTAAAAACCCACCAGGCCAAACAAATGAGAGAAAATAGGCAGTCTACCTGAAAAACAATTCAGAATAATGACAGTAAAGAGAATCCAAAATCTTGGAAATAGAATGGAGAAAATACAAGAAACGTTTAACAAGGACCTAGAAGAACTAAAGAGCAAACAAACAATGATGAACAACACAATAAATGAAATTTAAAATTCTTTAGAAGGAATAAACAGCAGAAAAACTGAGGAGGAAGAATGGATAAGTAACCTAAAAGATAAAATAGTGGAAATAACTCCTGCAGAGCAGAATTTTAAAAAAGAAAAGAAAAGAATTGAGGACAGTCTCAGAGACTTCTCGGACAACATTAAACGCACTAACATTTGAATTATAGGGGTCCCAGAAAAAGAGAAAAAAAAAGGGACTGAGAAAATATTTGAAGAGATTACAGTTGAAAACGTCCCTAATATGGGAAAGGAAATAGTCAGTCAAGCCCAGGAAGCACAGAGAGTCCCATACAGGATAAATCCAAGGAGAAACACAAGACATATTAATCAAACTATCAAAAAATAAATACAAAGAAAAAATATTAAAAGCAACAAGGGAAAAGCAACAAATAACATACAAGGGAAACCCCATAAGGTTAACAGCTGATCTCTCAGCAGAAATTTTGCAAACCAGAAGGGAGTGGCAGGACATATTTAAAGTGATGAAAAGGAAAAACCTACAACCAAGATTACTCTACCCAGCAAGGATCTCATTCAGATTCGACGGAGAAATTAAAACCTTTACAGACAAGCAAAAGCTAAGAGAATTCAGCACCACCAAACCAGCTTTACAATAAATGCTAAAGGAACTTCTCAAGGCAAGAAATACAAGAGAAGGAAAAGACCTGCAATATCAAACCCAAAACAATGAAGAAAATGGTAATAGGAACACACATATCAATAACTACCTTAAATGTAAATGGATTAAATGCTCCAAGCCACACACTGGCTGAATGGATACAAAAACAAGACCCATATATATGCTATCTACAAGAGACCTACTTCAGACCTAGGGACACATACAGACTGAAAGTGAGGGGAAGGAAAAAGAAATTGATCGCAAATGGAAACCAAAAGAAAGCTAGAGTAGCAATTCTCATATCAGACAAAAAAGACTTTAAAATAAAGACTATTACAGGAGACAAAGAAGGACACTACATAATGATCAAGGGATCAATACAAGAAAAATGTATAACAATTGTAGATAATTATGCACCCAACATAGGAGCACCTCAATATAAAAGGCAAATGCTAACAACCATAAAAGGGGAGATTAACAGGAACATGATAATAGTGGGGGATTTTAATACCCCACTTTCACCAATGGATAGATTATCCAAAATGAAAATAAATAAGGCAACACAAGCTTTAAATGATACATTAAACAAGATGGACTTGATATTTATAGGACATTCCAACCAAACACAACAGAATACACTTTCTTCTCAAGTGCTCATAGAACATTCTCCAGGATAGATCATATGTTGGGTCACAAATCAAGCCTTGGTAAATTTAAGAAAATTGAAATCGTATCAAGTATCTTTTCTGAGCACAACGCTATGAAAATACATATCATTTACAGGAAAAAATTTGTAAACAATACAAACACATGGAGCATAAACAAAACAATACTAATAACCAAGAGATCACTGCAGAAATCAAAGAGGAAATTAAAAAATACCTAGAAACAAATGACAATGAAAACACGATGACCCAAAACCTATGGGATGCAGCAAAAGCAGTTCTAAGAGGGAAGTTTATAGCAATACAATCCTACCAAAAGAAACAAGAAACATCTCAAAAAAAAAAACCTAACCTTACACCTAAAGCAGTTAGGGAAAGAAGAACAATAAAACCCCAAAGTTAGCAGAAGGAAAGAAATCATAAAGATCAGTTCAGAAATAAATTAAAAAGAAATGAAGGAAACAATAGCAAAGATCAGTAAGATTAAAAGCTGGGTTTTTGAGGAGATAAACAACATTGATAAACCATTAGCCAGACTCATCAAGAAAAAGAGGGAGAAGACTCAAATCAATAGAATTAGAAATGAAAAAGGAGAAGTAACAACTGACACTGCAGAAATACAAAGGATCATGAGAGACTACTACAAGCAACTATATGCCAGTAAAGTGGACAACCTGGAAGAAATGGACACATTCTTAGAAAAGGACAACTTCGTGAGACTGAACCAGGAAGAAATAGAAAATATAAACAGACCAATCACAAGCCAGAAACAAGAAACATCTCAAAAAAAAAAACCTAACCTTACACCTAAAGCAGTTAGGGAAAGAAGAACAATAAAACCCCAAAGTTAGCAGAAGGAAAGAAATCATAAAGATCAGTTCAGAAATAAATTAAAAAGAAATGAAGGAAACAATAGCAAAGATCAGTAAGATTAAAAGCTGGGTTTTTGAGGAGATAAACAACATTGATAAACCATTAGCCAGACTCATCAAGAAAAAGAGGGAGAAGACTCAAATCAATAGAATTAGAAATGAAAAAGGAGAAGTAACAACTGACACTGCAGAAATACAAAGGATCATGAGAGACTACTACAAGCAACTATATGCCAGTAAAGTGGACAACCTGGAAGAAATGGACACATTCTTAGAAAAGGACAACTTCGTGAGACTGAACCAGGAAGAAATAGAAAATATAAACAGACCAATCATAAGCCCTGAAATTGAAACTGTGATTAAAAATCTTCCAACAAACAAAAGCCCAGGACCAGGTGGCTTCACAGGCAAATTCTATCAAATAGAATCCACCAGCACATTAAAAGGATCATACACCATGATCAAGTGTGGTTTATCCCAGGAATGTAAAGATTCTTCAATTTACGCAAATCAAACAATGTGATACACCATATTAAAAAACTGAAGAAGAAAAACCATATGATCATCTCAACAGATGGAAAAAAAGCTTTCAACAAAATTCAACACCCATTTATGATAAAAACGCTCCACAAAGTAGGCACAGAGGGAACTTACCTCAACATAATAAAGGCCATATATGACAAACCCACAGCCAACATCGTTCTCAATGGTGAAAAATTGAAACCATTTCCAAGATCAGGAATAAGACAAGGTTGCCCACTCTCACCACTATTATTCAACATAGTTTTGGAAATTTTAGCCAGAGGTATCGGAGAAGAAGAGGAAATAAGAGAATCCAAACTTGAAAAGAAGAAGTAAAGCTGTCACTGTTTGCAGGTAACATGATACTACACATAGAGAATCCCAAAGATGCTACCAGAAAACTACTAGGGCTAACCAATGAATTTGGTGAAGTTGCAGGACACAAAATTAATGCACAGATATCTCTTGCATTCCTATACCCTAATGATGAAAAGTCTGAAAGAGAAATTAAGGAAACACTCCCATTTACCACTGCAACAAAAAGAATAAAATACCTAGGAATAAACCTACCTAAGGAGACAAAAGACCTGTATGCAGAAAACTATAAGACACTGATGAAAGAAATTGACTCTACTACCCAAAGCAGTCAACAGATTCAATGCAATCCCTATCAAACTACTACTGGCATTTCTCACAGAACTAGAACCAAAAATTTCACAATTTGTATGGAAACACAAAAGGCCCCAAATAGCGAAAGCAACCTTGAGAAAGAAAAACGGAGCTGGAGGAATAAAGCTCCCTGAATTCAGACTATACTACAAAGCTACAGTAATCAAGACATTATGGTACTAGCACAAAAAAAGAAATATAGATCAATGGAACAGGATAGAAAGCCCAGAGATAAACCCACACACATATGCTCACCTTATCTTTGATAAGGAGGAAAGAATATATAATGCAGAAAAGACAGCCTCTCCAATAAGTGGTGCTGGGAAAACTGGAAATCTACAAGTAAAAGAATGAAATTAGAACACTCCCTAACACCACACACAAAAATACACTCAAAATGGATTAACGACCTAAATGTAAGGCCAGACACTATAAAACTCTTAGAGGAAAACATAGGCAAAACACTCTATTACATAAATCACAGCAAGATCCTTTTTGACCCATCTCCTAGAGAAATGGAAATAAAACCAAAAATAAACAAAGGGGACCTAATGAAACTTAAAACCTTTTGCACAGCAAAGGAAACCATAAACAAGATGAAAAGACAACCCTCAGAATGGCAGAAAATATTTGCAAATGAAGCAACTGACAAA
>NC_041218.1:11585735-11594339 GCF_002837175.3 Physeter macrocephalus
ACCCAGCAATCCCACTACTGGGCATATACCCTGAGAAAACCATAATTCAAAAAGAGTCACGTACCACAATGTTCACTGCAGCTCTATTTACAACATCCAGGACATAGAAGCAACCTAAGTGTCCCTCAACAGATGAATGGATAACGAAGATGTGGCCCATATATACAATGGAATATTACTCAGCCATAAAAAGAAATGAAATTGAGTTATTTGTAGTGAGGTGGATGGACCTAGAGTCTGTCACACAGGGTGAAGTAAGTTAGAAAGAGAAAAACAAATACTGTATGCTAACCCATATATATGGAATCTAAAAAAAAAAGTGGTTCTGAAGAACCTTGGGGCAGGACAGGAATAAAGACGCAGACATAGAGAATGGACTTGAGGACACGGGGCGGGGGAAGGGTAAGCTGGAACGAAGTGAGAGAGTGGCATGGACGTATATACACTACCAAATATAAAACAGATAGTTAGTGGGAAGCAGCCGCATAGCACAGTGAGATCAGCTCGGTGCTTTGTGACCACTTAGAGGAGTGGGGTAGGGAGGGTAGGAGGGAGACGCAAGAGGGAGGGGATATGGGGATATATGTATATGTATAGCTGATTCACTTTGTTATAAAGCAGAAAGTAACACACCATTGTAAA
Source organism: Physeter macrocephalus (assembly GCF_002837175.3). Lineage (NCBI taxonomy): Eukaryota > Metazoa > Chordata > Mammalia > Artiodactyla > Physeteridae > Physeter > Physeter macrocephalus. Next base: position 11,586,378 of record NC_041218.1, read on the forward strand.
GCAATTATACTCCAATAAAGATGTTAAAGAAAATACAATGAGAAGCAAGTGAAAGGATTCAAGCTGAACAGGGGCACGGTATGATTCATGCTTGGAAAGATAACTTTGTCATTGCAAACGATTCTAGGGAGGCAAGAGTGGGAGTTGTGAGACTCTTGGAGGGTGCTCAGGGAAGGTGACAGTAACCTTGAAAGCAGTGGTTTCAGGGAAGTGAGTGCACTGCAGATCCATTTTAGAAGCATCTTTAATGGTAACTGATGGATTAAATATGGGAGGTAAGAGAAGAGAGAAATCAAGGAGGAATCACAGGTATACGGCTTATTATATGGAAGTGTGCCATTTACTATGATGGGGAAAACTTGGGATGTTTACAGACATTTCCTCAGAGTTGAAGAGATGGCAGTGGGCACGAATTTGGTAGGGTTTTGTTTTGACGAGTTTTAACATGAAGCCTGAACAATCAGTCCAGAATATTCTCTAATAATAATTTATCAATTATTGCTAGGTGCTGGGAAATTTGCTAAGTATTTTTTGAATATCCCATTTAATCTACAAAACAAACCAGTGAGGTATTGTTACTCTGATTTCACAAAGGACACTGTAGTTTAGACTGATTAAGTAACATTTCCAAGTTTGAGAGTGATGAAATCAGAATTACAGTGAAGCCATGGTCTGTCTGACTACAAAAGCATAGCCTCAACCACTAGGCTCTCTCATGTACAGATAAGGAATACCAGATTTTGCCCTCAACACCTTTTTTATATTTAAAATTTCTGATAACCTTAGGAAATGTTCTCTAACTGTACTGAAATTTCATTATAGGCACAGGCTATTAGAGATGAGCTCAAATTTTAAGAAATGTGACACAGATACGTATTTAATCACACATATAAAACAGCAATGAACATATAGAAATGCCTGGTAAATGTATCAGAGAAGAGATAATCATTAGATTGAGTCTTAAAATATAAAGAAGTTAGAGGATGAGGCATTTTAGGCAGATAAATCAGAGTGAACAAAGGCACAGCGACAGGAAATAGCCTGACATTTTCAGGGAAGTAACTCATTAAGATTTACCTGCTCTGTGAGTGGGCAAGTTAATGAATGAACAGAAAAGGAGCGAGAGAAAGGGGGGGACAGGAGACCGAGAGAATGGAGGTGGGGGAGAGAGAGAGAGAGAGAGGGAGAGATAAAATAGTGTTAAGGACCAGATTATGGAGACCTTCATATGAAATGCTAAGGGATTTAAGAATTATCCCGTATTAGAGACAATAAGTAATCACTGAACGTTTTTCAGCAGCTGATAACATCCTCACATTCCACCCTGGTTTTTGATGTAGGGGGGGGATTTGGATGCGTCAGGATTGCCAAATTAGAGATTAAGACACTAGTTGGAATACAGCCTCATACTTTACAGACACACTCTTAAAGACACACACAAAGAAAAGAAAAATCACCCCAGTTACAATATTTGTTAAAAAAAAAGACAAACGTATTTAGACATACCTGCTCATAAGTAATACAAGTAACTTTGCACTCCTAGAGGAAGCTCAACGAAAGACTTCCCTCTTTCTCATCAACTAAATGAAGAGCGCATAAGCACTAATTATTGCACACAAATAGGAGGAATTAACTCTATGTGTTGTCAGTGTATTATCTTACCATAAACTTTGTAGACCTTTTCACTCATAGTAGTTGCTACTCCACTACAGTGTACTCAAACTTGTTACCCCCTCATTTGAGATTTTTACCAATGATCTAGAATCAAACACCTTAGCTTTTTCTCTCCATTCTTGTGCCTGCTGTGTGTACACTTTCTTTGAATTCTGTCTGGATTCTGTACAAGAGTAGATTCCAAGTAATTAAAATATGACAAAAATATAACCTCCTTCCCTGTCAAGACGACAGCAGTTTTTGTAGCCACCATCACAAATGAATTGCCGGGAAGATGCAGCAGCCTGCAGTACATGGATGTCAGAAGGCATAATAGGAATCTGTAGGTTGGGATCAGAACTGGATGTGCTTGTTTCTGACCCAACTTCAAGAGATGCCCCTCAAAAGTAGTAGGGGGAATGTGTTCTCTCTGCTCACTGTATATATGGCTGTACTTAAGAGTTCAGAAGATGAGATTATTACCCTGACTGATTGCTGGAGATTGAGGGTGGGTAGGAGGGAGAAGCGTGATAACAGAATTAAAATTTTGGATTTAAACACTGCCACGCCATATGAACCTGAAACAGAGGTGCCTGTATCGTTAGAAAGTGATGTTCTGAGAGGGGACACTTACCTTGGCTCTCAGCAGCCTCTGAGGGGGTAGAACGTGAAAAGAAATTCTTCACTGATTCTAAAATAGGAAGAAGTAGAAAAGAAAGGTTCGGGTGTTGAATAGCTGTGAGGAAGCCACTCTCTAAAACCTACAAAGTGTGAAAGGGCACAGATTACCCAACTGCTTCCAAACTGATCGCCAGGACTAGATAAGAGGTGAGCCCTGGGCACCAGGATGACCATGCCAGCACCCTGGGGCCACAGCACCCATTGCCTTCCTGGTGGAAGCTGCAGCGGTCTTAGGCACACCAAGCTGTGAAGATCTTTGGATTCTGAGGGCTTTTTATGGTTTCAAGACTTTGCCCTACATCTCTGCAAACACCCAAGAGAAAAGTACTTTGACAATGGCAGTTCAGGCCTCTCGTGGGAGCCACGAGAAATTTCTATTTGCCTATTGTACTATCTTACTTATTTTATGCAATATTAGTTCCATAGGGGAAAGAAATTCACTCATGGCTACATGCTTTGAGAAGAACCACATTTGAATTTATTCTTTGCTGAAACACGAAAAGAAAAAGTACTACTTTTAAATCTATCTATAGATTTTCAATTATTATTCAATCTTCAGTTGCTTGAAACAGGACAATCATATCAATACTCCAGGGGAGATATTAATATCCAAAGTAAACACATATTACTAGACTTCAGTAAAATTTTAAATAAAAGTTTTTGTTTTAAATGCTTGTGCCATAATTGTGTGCTAAATAAATTTATCATGATGGGATCATTATTACTTTGTCAGCTGCCTTTGGGAACCATTTGACCAATATTTCATGTTCTGGGACAAAACTCTAGTTTACTAAAATCATTTCTCTGTAATCTGATGAACTCTTAAGTACCCTCACAGAAGGAAAAGCTGTCCAATTCATTGGGGTTTCATGAAAAGGTAAATGGAAATATTGGCAGTTATAAACAATTCAGTCTGCCACATGTGTTTATGGTAATTAAGCAGCCTTTAACATAGTTTATCTTTTAGGGCTGAAGTATAAAAAACAAACTGCAACAAATAAAAATAAGGCATTTCTTGCAAATCCCTGACCCCTATTTATCTCAAAATCCTAGCAAACTCTGCCATCCCCCAAAATGTTTCATTTGATATCATCCACAATTTTCCAAACTGGATTTTAAATCTATCATGATGTGGTGGTCACTAATGGAAAGAAATGGCAGAGCGTCCACCAAACAATAACTGCACTAACCAGGTTCTGGTCACCTGTTGTGGTGGCGGTGTGCCAGGGAGACTGAAAAGGGAGAGCACACTTCTACTCCAAAGATAGGGAATGTCCGTCTAGTAATTCTATGAATTACTGTGTCTGTGAGCCTTTATACAGGATGTTTAGGGTCCGAATTTCATAAAAATAATCCCAAATAGGTTGGAGATGTTCATCAGATACAAACCAGCTATATTCCATGACATGCTGACACTATCTTATCCTAGAATTCAGCTATACAGGCTTTTCTTGGAGCTGTTTTTTTTATACTTGTTGGCAGTTCCAGGTTGGAGAATTTTGCAGATCTCTGTCCAGGATATGTGGGAAGCATTAAGGAAACCCAGGGAACTCATTGTCTGTTGTGTTGTCCCTCAGGTCCTGAGGTCCCTTGGCTATGTTTTTCTTTTTTTTCGGTGTATTCTTGTATCTGTTCTGTTATGTCCAGATTTTTTAATTGTAAAGGACAGTTCACTTTTTTATTGCTAAGTGGTATTCCAGTATATGGATATTACCCTGTTTGTTATCTCTTCACCACTTGATGGACATTTGTTTCTGCTTGAGGCATGCTTTAGACACTTACCCAGGACATATATCTCTCTATCTTAGTCTTCACTTCCTGCAGCCCCTGAAGGTCACCGAGAGGCAAAATCCTTGGGCCTTCTCAGCCTTTTTCTAAGCATGACTCCAGCCTTAGCATGCCTGAAGCCTTCTCAATCCCCGGCCATGTACCTGAGGTTTTAAAAGCCCTTATTCCCCTATATATATCCTTTTCCAGCCTCTTCCTTCCCAGTCTTTTCAGTCTGGCTGTTGGCTGTCTTGACTGTTAACCCTAGTGTCAGGCTGCAATACTTCTGCCTTTAAATACTTTCCACAAACGCCACATGGAAAGCCATCCCAGCCCTAAGAACACTGAGTCAGTGAAACAAAGGCAAGCCTTTATGTCAGCCCTTCAGGTAGCTGCCAAATAAGTTGAAACAATTAAAATTCTTTGACAATAAGGTCCAGATTGCTGTTTTTGACTAACAACCTCCACCAGGAGTATAGACTGTCACGTTCCTGGCTGTCACCAATATGGGAGGTGAGAGGTAATAAGTGAGCAACTGAAATGCCCCAGCACTATTTTACCAAAATGCAGCAGTTTCAGTCTTTATTAATCATTCCCCTTTTTGTAGTCAATTTTTTACTAGATTTCAGAGTTCTACAAAAGTTAATTAGAAAAGTTTTTGCCAGCTTATTTGCTGTTTTGTGGAGAAATAAAGTCTTGAAATTCCCTATTCACCATTTTCAGTAATGTTTACAGAAACATCATTACCTTAAATATGTATAGAATATAATTTATATTTATATATTTAATTAACCTACATACTTAAATGCATATATACACACACATACTTTGTATATTATCTTTGCATCTTTCAACTTTGCCAAACTCCCTTATTAATTCCAAGGCCTTTATTGTAGATTCTTGGAGATTTTCTATGTAAATAATAATGTTGCCTGAGAATAAAAATGATTCTATTTATTTCTTTCTAATTTGCATTCCTTTTATTTCTTTTTCTGGCCTTATCACTTTGGCCAGAATTTCCAGATAAAGAAAAATGATGATCATGGACATCAGGTACTGTTCACAATCTCAAAGGGAAAATTATTCAGTTTTTCACCATTAAGTATGATGTTAGCTGTGTTATTTGTATATAAACTTTATTAGGTTAAGAAGTTTCCTTCTAGGGCTTCCCTGGTGGCGCAGTGGTTGAGAATCCGCCTGCCAATGCAGGGGACACGGGTTCGTGTCCCGGTCCGGGAAGATCCCACATGCCGCGGAACGGCTGGGCCCGTGAGCCATGGCCGCTGAACCTGTGTGTCGGGAGCCCGTGCTCCGCAACGGGAGAGGCCACAACAGTGAGAGGCCCACGCACCACAAAAAAAAAAAAAAAAAAAAAGAAGTTTCCTTCTATATCTAGTTTGTAAAGATTTTTATAATTAATGTTGAATTATATTAACTACTTTTTTGCCATCTACTGAGGTGATAAATTGGTTTTCCCTTTTAGTCTGTTGATATACTGAAATATATACACTGATTTATTTAAGGATGCTGAACTAAAATATAAACTGTTCTATTTTTGTAAATTACCAGATTTTATTTGGTAATATTTTTAGAATTCTGTGTGTCTCTTCATGAATGTTACTGGTCTGTGGTTTTCTTTTCTTGTAATGTCTTGGTTTGGTTCAGTGTGAGGGTAATACTGGCTTCATAAAATAATGTGGTGTTTACTCCTTTTCTATTTTCTGGAAGAGTCTGAACTAGTATATATAGTTTAATAGAATTCACTAGTGGAGCCATCTGGGTCAGGAAAGGTTTTTCATTGTACCTTCAATTTCTTTTATAGGTAGAAAATTTGCAGGTTACCTATTTCTTCTTATGCAGGTTTTGGTACTTTTTGATTTTCCAGGATTTTATCTGTTTCATCTAAATTCTTGAGATTATTGGTGTAAATCTATTGAAAATATTGTCTTAGTATTTTTTGAACAAATTAATTTTTTGAAGTATAGTTGATAACAATGTTGTGTTAGTTTTTCTGATGTAGACCAAACTGAATATATGTATTATTTTTTCTTTTTCATATTCTTTCCATTATGATTTATTACACAATATTGAAAATAGTTCCCTGTGCTATACCGTAGGACTTTGTTTATCTATTTTATATATAGTAGTTTGTATCTGCTAATCCTAAACTCCCTATTTATCCCTCCCCAGCCCCATCTCCCCTTTGGTAACCCTAAGTTTGTTTTCTATCTGTCAGTCTGTTTCTGTTCATGAATAAGTTCATTTGTGTCACATTTTAGATTCCACATATACATGATAGCACATGGTAATTGTCTTTCTCTTTCTGACTTACTTCACTTAGTATGATAATCTATAGATCCATCCATGTTGCTGCAAATGACATTATTTCATTCTTTTTTATGACTGAGTAGTATTCCATTGTATATACGTACCACATCTTCTTTATCCATTCATCTGTCAATGGACATTTAGGTTGCTTCCACGTCTTGGCTATTGTAAATAGTGCTGCTATGAACACTGGATGCATATACCTTTTTGAAATATAGTTTTCTTATGCCCAGGAGTGGGACTGCTAGATTATATGGTAATGCTATTTTTAGTTTTTTAAGGAACCTCCATACTATTCTCCATAGTGATTGCACCATTTACATTCCCACCAACATTGTGGGAGGGTTTCCTTTTCTCCACACCCTCTCCATTTATTGTTTGTACTTTTTTTTTTTGCGGTACACGGGCCTCTCACTGTTGTGGCCTCTCCTGTTGTGGAGCACAGGCTCTGGACGCGCAGGCTCAGCGGCCATGGCTCATGGGCCCAGCCGCTCCGCGGCATGTGGGATCTTCCCAGACCGGGGCACAAACCCGTGTCCCCTGCATCGGCAGGCAGACTCTCAACCACTGCACCGCCAGGGAAGCCCTATTGTTTGTAGACTTTTTGATGATGGCCATTCTGACTGGTGTGAGGTGATAATCTCATTGTAGTTTTGATTTGCATTTCTCTAATAATGGAGTATGAGCAGAGGTCTAGGGTATGATCACCAAAGTTGATGACTGAAGTGGGTCAGAAGACAAAACAATGGAAAGAAATAGAAATTCAAATAACAGAGATGCAAAGATACTGAATGGATCTTTTGCATTGATGTAGAAATTTTCACATGTACAACAGAATTAGTAGTAAACCAGAGTAAAATAAGGAGGATGGAGGGTAAGTGAAAAAAAAAAGAGGGGATGATGGTGCAACAGTCTGATAGCATATGCTTCAAAGGAATTGGAGTCATTTAGGGAAAAGTAAAAAAGAGCAATGTCTGGAAGTAACAGAGGATCAGGAAAGATACCCTCTTCACTTCCCTACTCAGTATTAGAGAAAATATAAGAGAAAATGTGTGTGCATTTCAGAGGACTGAGTGGAATCAGAGCTCTCAGTCAACAGTCGGCTTGACATTCAAGTATGAAAGAGAAGAATACATTTTTTAAAAGCCATTCAGAATACAGAGCATTTTGCTAATAATGGAGCACAAGTTTCAGGGGACAACTGGGAATGATTATGGTATCAGAGCAGATTAGTATTTTGGTCAGATATTTAGGGAAAATTGAGATAAAAGCCCAGATGATGAAGGACAAGCTGTAAACTGTGGACTTCCTGCCAAGCCTCAGATACTCAGGGCTGTGAAGCATGAAAGAATTACTTGGGATAGTCTCTTAAGGGAAAGTGGTTAATCAGAGGTAATTAAGACCTCTTTCTAGACACTGGGCTCTATCCAAGTCCTTACTCCCTCTGGGGGCAGCAGCATCATTTAGTACTCCCCACTCTGGCCTTTGTTTCTTCACTTTCAACATGTAGAAATTTAGAGCTTTTTTTTTTTT
>NC_041218.1:11595240-11596488 GCF_002837175.3 Physeter macrocephalus
TCTGACCGGTGTGAGATGATATCTCATTGTAGTTTTGATTTGCATTTCTCTAATTATTAGTGATGTTGAGCAGCTTTTCATGTGCTTCTTGGCCATCTGTATGTCTTCTTTGGAGAAATGTCTATTTAGGTCTTCTGCCCATTTTTGGATTGGGTTGTTTGTTTCTTTAATATTGAGCTGCATGAGCTGTTTATATATTTTGGAGATTAATCCTTTGTCCATTGATTCTATTGCAAATATTTTCTCCCATTCACAGGGCTGTCTTTTCATCTTGTTTATGGTTTCCTTTGCTGTGCAAAAGCTGTGAAGTTTCATTAGGTCCCATTTGTCTATTTTTGTTTTTATTTCCATTACTCTAGGTTGGGGTCTTCTGAGTCTCCATACAAATTTTAAGATGATCTGTTCTAGTTCCGTAAAAAATGCCATTGGTAATTTGATAGGGATTGCATTGAATCTGTAGGTTGCTTTGGGTAGTATAGTCATTTTCACAATGTTGATTCTTCCAATCCAAGAACACGGTATATCTCTCCATCTGTTGGTACGTGTATAGGAATGCAAGAGATTTCTGTGCATTAATTTTGTATCCTGCAACTTTACCAAATTCATTGATTAGCTCTAGTAGTTTTCTGGTGGCCTTTTTAGGATTCTCTATGTATAGTATTATGCCATCAGCAAACAGTGACAATTTTACTTCTTCTTTTCCAATTTGTATTCCTTTATTTCTTTTTCTTCTCTGATGGCCACGGATAGGGCTTCCAAAACTATGTTGAATAAGAGTGGCGAGAGTGGACATCCTTGTCTTGTTCCTGATCTTAGAGGAAATGCTTTCACTTTTTCACCATTGAGAATGATGTCTGTTGTGGGTTTGTCATATATGGCCTTTATTTTGTTGAGGTAGGCTCCCTCTGTGCCCACTTTCTGGAGAGTTTTTATCATAAATGGGTGTTGAATTTTGTTGAAAGCTTTTTCTGCATCTATTGAGGTGACCATATGGTTTTTATTCTTCAATTTGTTAATATGGTGTATCACATTGATTGATTTGTGTATATTGAAGAATCCTTGCATCCCTGGGATAAATCCCACTTGATCATGGTGTATGATCCTTTTAATGTGTTGTTGGATTCTGTTTGCTAGTATTTTGTTGAAGATTTTTGCATCTATATTCATCGTGATATTAGTTGTAATTTTCTTTTATTGTAGTATCTTTGTCTGGTTTTGGTATCAGGGTGATGGTGGCCTCATAGAATG
>NC_041218.1:11596849-11597925 GCF_002837175.3 Physeter macrocephalus
TCCCTCTTTTTCTTGATGAGTGTGGCTAATGGTTTATCAATTTTGTTCATCTTCTCAAAGAACCAGCTTTTAGTTTTATTGATCTTTGCTACTGTTTTCTTTGTTTCTATTTCATTTATTTCTGCTCTGACCTTTATGATTTCTTTCCTTCTGCTAACTTTGGGTTTTGTTTGTTCTTCCTCTAGTTCCTTTAGGTGTAAGGTTAGATTGTTTACTTGAAATTTTTCTTGTTTCTTGAGGTAGGCTTGTATAGCTATAAACTTCCCTCTTAAGAACTGCTTTTGCTGCATCCCATAGGTTTTGGATCATCGTGTTTTCACTGTCATTTGTCTCTAGGTATTTTTTGATATCCTCTTTGATTTCTTCAGTGATCTCTTGGTTATTTAGTAATGTATTGTGTAGCCTCCATGTGTTTGTGTTTTTTACTTTTTTTCTCCTGTAGTTCATTTCTAATCTCATAGCGTTGTGGTCAGAAAAGATGCTTGATATGATTTCAGTTTTCTTAAATTTACTGACGCTTGATTTGTGACCCAACATGCGATCTATCCTGGAGAACGTTCTGTGCGCACTTGAGAAGAGAGTGTATTCTGTTGTTTGGGGATGGAATGTCCTATAAATATCAATTAAATCTATCTGGTCTATTGTGTCATTTAAAGCTTCTGTTTCCTTATTTATTTTCATTTTGGATGATCTGTCCATTGGTGTAAGTGAGGTATTAAAGTCTCTCACTATTATTGTGTTACTGTCGATTTCCTATTTTATAGCTGTTAGCAGTTGCCTTATGTATTGAGGTGCTCCTATGTTGGGTGCATATATATTTATAATTGTTATATCTTCTTCTTGGATTGATCCCTTGATCATTATGTAGTGTCCTCCTTGTCTCTTGGAACATTCTTTATTTTAAAGTCTATTTTATCTGATAGGAGAATAGCTATTCCAGCTTTCTTTTGATTTCCATTTGCATGGAATATCTTTTTCCATCGCCTCACTTTCAGTCTGTATGTGTCCCTAGGTCTGAAGTGGGTCTCTTGTAGACAGCATATATATGGGTCTTGTTTTTGTATCCATTCAGCAAG